>NC_056736.1:685978781-686271281 GCF_019279795.1 Protopterus annectens | reverse complement strand
CACTGCGTTAACTGCACTGCCCTAGGTATGTACTTATTCCACTATGGTCACTGCGTTAACTATGCTGCACTTTTGTAAAGGCCCAAGTTCACACACTCTAATTTCATATATTTATTGTATGGGCATTATATGTTTGTCCTGTTTGCTTCAGTTTTGTTTTAAGACTTGGATGATTAATCTCAAACATGTAGTTTGCATTCTGTAATCCTAGCATACTTCACTGTCATTTTGTGCCATTTTTGTGATGTTCTTATTATGGTAGTAGTTGTTTTCATCAAGTCTTTGAAGATGTAGCAAAAACACTCCAAATTTGCTACTTCTGGGGATAGCCCTTCCCCCATGCTGTAATTATATTACTGAGAAGACTGCAGAGTTTTCCCTCACATGGGGATGTGTGAAGTCAGAACAATTTGCTATCACTTATTTTTAGTTCAGTCGAATGCCATTGCAAGCAGTTTGCACTGAAACCACAATTGTCATTTGTGTTGTTAGCCCTCACTGGATTACAAACAGCTTACGCGTTTTGTCATGTGTGTTTTTGTATGTATTTCAATCTCATTTTTCTTTCCATGTCAACAGGCGTTTTAGTATAGCCTCAACTGACTGTTACTTCATTATAAAATGGGTGGTGGTGGTGCAGGTCCAGGTCCTGAAACCACGCTGCCTGGACCAGACCCAGGAACACGTTGGTCATCTCTGTGACTGCCCTCCTTATAGAGCTCTACTGAAGGTGATGGTTGTAACAGTGCCAGGCAGTGGTTAGACTCTGTAATTCACATGAGGAGGCCCTCCTGGTGTCTGTGCAGGCTTGGTGCACCAATTGCCCCACCACTTCCACCAACTCACAAACCGTACCCCCCCTTTCCTTTTACCAAAGCATGATGTGTTACATTTTAATGCATGATTTTCTTTATGTTCTAGTTAGGGACAGGAGTTTCATATTTCCAGTAACATTTTATAGTGCTTTCCTGGACAAGAACAGTTACATCCTAAAACCTTAGACAAAATTATGTGCAGAGTACTTCAGATTATTTACAACTAATAATATATCTGAAAAATGTCCTCCCCACAGTCGAGTGAATTTAAAGACATGCAGGTAGGTGCAAGTGTGTGTATGTGTGCCTTCTTTGAAGGTCAGGTGCTGGGCTGGCAACTTGACACTGTAAAAATTCACTGCCAATCATTAGCGGACTGGAGTTCCGTTGTGTCGACCCCTAACTAGGAAAAGACAAAAGACAGTTTTTAATATATGTGAAAAATACTATTTAAATCCATATGGTCATCTTAAAATATCACCATTTTCAAAGCTTGAGAATATAATGAACAGGATATTATAGTTCTAAGGCAAAACACAGTTAAGGAACATCTACTTAAACTGCTCTTAAAGGCCAAATATGAAAATAACCCTTGTTAGCTGCCCTGTGTGTGTTTGTTATTTTAATCCTGTACACCCTGAATGTTCCACAAAAATAAATGTATCACTATTTTTAACAAATGCTGACTGTATCATGCATGTGTAATATATCAGGACCCTGGCATATTTTAAGCACCTCCAGATCTTTTCTAAATTGTTAAACCCTTTTACTACTGTCCTGACACTAGCTTGCTGCCAAAAATAGCAAGACGTTAGTATCCTGAGCATAATAATTACATTTCAAGGTAGAAGGTGAATCCAATCCATGCACTGAGACAGGATATTCTATATTTTATTAATCAGCAGTTTAATGTGAGCCATAGTATGCTTATAATGTATATGGAGAAACTAAGAGAGGTGGGCAAAGCAAACAAAGCCATATTTGAAGATGATATGTTATTACATTTTTCCAGAGGCAATGTTTGTTGGCAGAAACATAAAAGATTATTATGGTAGCAGATTTCCTTGAAAACATTATAAAGTAGCTATATAACATCAAGCTGAAATACAGCTTCTTTGCAATTTAATAGTACGTCTTTTAACATAATGATGCTTACAGTGCTTTCCAGAATGGAAAAGAGTATTACAGGTTTTATTTAAACTAACATTATAACATTATTTAACAATAAAACCCCCATATTGTTGTAGTTTGGGAATTACTTCCCCTGACAGAAGCTATAATATCCCACTTGCACTGCAAATTATATCTCAGGCTTGTGTTTCCCTGTTCCCAATCTGTTATAAAGTTGGGAAAAATGAATTCTCATGGCAGTACTCAGCTAGAATTAAGTTAATATAATACAGCCATGGCCATGGTTCTTAGGTTTTGTGTTTTAATGACTAAAGCAACTGTTTTCCTGCTACTAGTATTTTAGTGCCAGTTTTTAAATACTGTTAACATTAGTTGTGCATATTATTAAATAGAAATGTCGGAAGAAGAATCTTATTTTTTGGGAAGGAGCAGAATTAAGTTTACCTTAGTTATTTCTTAAGTTATCAATGAATTAAATTTTTGCAGTAGGGTTGTTATAAATAAGATGGCTATAGTTAAATCGCCTTTATTGTTTTTGTTAACAGAAATCATCTAATACTGAATATATACATGGTTAAAATTATGCTAGCAATAACAAATTACAACCAATTTTTTATGGTGGAATGTCTTGTAATCAACTTACGTAGCTATGTTTGTCAAAAAGCAAAACTGAGACCTTCCAATAATTGCATGCTGTTTGATTGTAGAGTGACTACATTGCTTTTCCCCAAGTTTGTTACTTGCCATATTGCAGTAAATCATTAATAAAATAATAATATGCCCTGGGATTCAGAAACATGCCTTCCATGATTGCACAAAGGCTACCGAGAGATGTGGAAAGTTGGAGTTAATTATTGATTAACTATCAAAAATCTCAATGTTCATGCAGTAACTAACGAATTATGCTACTCACAGAAATGACAGTGTCAGTGATTAGAGAATGTTTCTCACAATTGTGGCTAGGAATGTTGTGAATATCAGTAGTGAGCAGGTAAGCATGCAATTGCCTACATGTGCGCATATGCTCTACATCACGACAGCATAAGAATGACTCCCAGCGTAGGAATGTTGTGAATATCAGTAGTGAGCAGGTAAGCATGCGATTGCCTACATGTGCGCATATGCTCTGCATCCGACAGCATAAGAATGACTCCCAGCGTAGGAATGTTGTGAATATCAGTAGTGAGCAGGTAAGCATGCGATTGCCTACATGTGCGCATATGCTCTACATCACGACAGCATAAGAATGACTCCCAGCGTAGGAATGTTGTGAATATCAGTAGTGAGCAGGAAAGCATGTGATTGCCTTCATGTGCGCATATGCTCTACATCACGACAGCATAAGAATGACTCCCAGTGTAGGAATGTTGTGAATATCAGTAGTCAGCAGGTAAGCATGCGATTGCCTACATGTGCGCATATGCTCTACATCACAACAGCATAAGAATGACTCCCAGCGTAGGAATGTTGTGAATATCAGTAGTGAGCAGGTAAGCATGCGATTGCCTACATGTGCGCATATGCTCTACATCACGACAGCATAAGAATGACTCCCAGCGTAGGAATGTTGTGAATATCAGTAGTGAGCAGGTAAGCATGCGATTGCCTACATGTGCGCATATGCTCTACATCACGACAGCATAAGAATGACTCCCAGCGATAATGGCCTAGAGGTACATTAATTGAAATGGGTCTGTTAGAAAATCAGAAAAGGGGGAAGAGCAAACAGAAGAATATACACAAGGACACAGGGAAGGTGTGTGTGGAGTGATACACAAGGACACAGGGAAGGTGTGTGTTGGAGTGATACACAAGGACACAGGGAAAGTGTGTGTTGGAGTGATACACAAGGACACAGGGAAGGTGTGTGTGGAGTGATACACAAGGACACAGGGAAGGTGTGTGTTGAGTGATACACAAGGACACAGGGAAGGTGTGTGTTGGAGTGATACACAAGGACACAGGGAAGGTGTGTGTGGAGTGATACACAAGGACACAGGGAAGGTGTGTGTGGAGTGATACACAAGGACACAGGGAAGGTGTGTGTTGGAGTGATACACAAGGACACAGGGAAGGTGTGTGTGGAGTGATACACAAGGACACAAGGAAGGTGTGTGTTGGAGTGATACACAGGACACAAGGAAGGTGTGTGTTGGAGTGATACACAAGGACACAGGGAAGGTGTGTGTTGGAGTGATACACAAGGACACAAGGAAGGTGTGTGTTGAAGTGATACACAAGGACACAGGGAAGGTGTGTGTTGGAGTGATACACAAGGACACAGGGAAGGTGTGTGTTGGAGTGATACACAAGGACACAGGGAAGGTGTGTGTTGGAGTGATACACAAGGACACAAGGAAGGTGTGTGTTGGAGTGATACACAAGGACACAGGGAAGGTGTGTGTTGAAGTGATACACAAGGACACAGGGAAGGTGTGTGTTGGAGTGATACACAAGGACACAGGGAAGGTGTGTGTTGGAGTGATACACAAAGACACAGGGAAGGTGTGTGTTGGAGAGATACACAAGGACACAGGGAAGGTGTGTGTTGGAGTGATACACAAGGACACAGGGAAGGTGTGTGTTGAAGTGATACACAAGGACACAGCAGTGGTGTGTGTGGAGTGATACACAAGGACACAGGGAAGGTGTGTGTTGGAGTGATACACAAGGACACAGGGAAGGTGTGTGTTGGAGTGATACACAAGGACACAGGGAAGGTGTGTGTGGAGTGATACACAAGGACACAGGGAAGGTGTGTGTTGGAGTGATACACAAGGACACAGGGAAGGTGTGTGTGGAGTGATACACAAGGACACAGGGAAGGTGTGTGTTGGAGTGATACACAAGGACACAGGGAAGGTGTGTGTGGAGTGATACACAGGACACAGGGAAGGTGTGTGTGGAGTGATACACAGGACACAGGGAAGGTGTGTGTTGGAGTGATACACAGGACACAGGGAAGGTGTGTGTTGGAGTGATACACAAGGACACAGGGAAGGTGTGTGTTGGAGTGATACACAAGGACACAGGGAAGGTGTGTGTTGGAGTGATACACAAGGACACAGGGAAGGTGTGTGTTGGAGTGATACACAAGGACACAGGGAAGGTGTGTGTTGGAGTGATACACAAGGACACAGGGAAGGTGTGTGTTGGAGTGATACACAAGGACACAGGGAAGGTGTGTGTTGGAGTGATACACAAGGACACAGGGAAGGTGTGTGTTGGAGTGATACACAAGGACACAGGGAAGGTGTGTGTTGGAGTGATACACAAGGACACAGGGAAGGTGTGTGTTGGAGTGATACACAAGGACACAGGGAAGGTGTGTGTTGGAGTGATACACAAGGACACAGGGAAGGTGTGTGTGGAGTGATACACAAGGACACAGGGAAGGTGTGTGTTGGAGTGATACACAAGGACACAGGGAAGGTGTGTGTTGGAGTGATACACACACAGGACACAGGGAAGGTGTGTGTGGAGTGATACACAAGGACACAGGGAAGGTGTGTGTTGGAGTGATACACAGGACACAGGGAAGGTGTGTGTTGGAGTGATACACAAGGACACAGGGAAGGTGTGTGTTGAGTGATACACAAGGACACAGGGAAGGTGTGTGTTGGAGTGATACACAAGGACACAGGGAAGGTGTGTGTTGAAGTGATACACAAGGACACAGGGAAGGTGTGTGTGGAGTGATACACAAGGACACAGGGAAGGTGTGTGTTGGAGTGATACACAAGGACACAGGAAGGTGTGTGTGGAGTGATACACAAGGACACAGGGAAGGTGTGTGTTGGAGTGATACACAAGGACACAGGGAAGGTGTGTGTTGGAGTGATACACAAGGACACAGGGAAGGTGTGTGTGGAGTGATACACAAGGACACAAGGAAGGTGTGTGTTGAAGTGATACACAAGGACACAGGGAAGGTGTGTGTGGAGTGATACACAAGGACACAGGGAAGGTGTGTGTTGAAGTGATACACAAGGACACAGGGAAGGTGTGTGTTGGAGTGATACACAAGGACACAGGGAAGGTGTGTGTGGAGTGATACACAAGGACACAGGGAAGGTGTGTGTTGAAGTGATACACAAGGACACAGGGAAGGTGTGTGTTGGAGTGATACACAAGGACACAGGGACGGTGTGTGTGGAGTGATACACAAGGACACAGGAAGGTGTGTGTTGGAGTGATACACAAGGACACAGGGAAGGTGTGTGTTGGAGTGATACACAAGGACACAGGGAAGGTGTGTGTGGAGTGATACACAAGGACACAGGGAAGGTGTGTGTTGGAGTGATACACAAGGACACAGGGAAGGTGTGTGTTGGAGTGATACACAAGGACACAGGGAAGGTGTGTGTTGGAGTGATACACAAGGACACAGGGAAGGTGTGTGTTGGAGTGATACACAAGGACACAGGGAAGGTGTGTGTTGGAGTGATACACAGGACACAGGGAAGGTGTGTGTTGGAGTGATACACAAGGACACAAGGAAGGTGTGTGTTGGAGTGATACACAAGGACACAGGGAAGGTGTGTGTTGGAGTGATACACAAGGACACAGGGAAGGTGTGTGTTGGAGTGATACACAAGGACACAGGGAAGGTGTGTGTTGGAGTGATACACAAGGACACAGGGAAGGTGTGTGTTGGAGTGATACACAAGGACACAGGGAAGGTGTGTGTTGGAGTGATACACAAGGACACAGGGAAGGTGTGTGTTGGAGTGATACACAAGGACACAGGGAAGGTGTGTGTGGAGTGATACACAAGGACACAGGGAAGGTGTGTGTTGGAGTGATACACAAGGACACAGGGAAGGTGTGTGTTGGAGTGATACACAAGGACACAGGAAGGTGTGTGTTGGAGTGATACACATGGACACAGGGAAGGTGTGTGTTGGAGTGATACACAAGGACACAGGGAAGGTGTGTGTGGAGTGATACACAAGGACACAGGGAAGGTGTGTGTTGGAGTGATACACAAGGACACAGGGAAGGTGTGTGTGGAGTGATACACAAGGACACAAGGGAAGGTGTGTGTTAAAGTGATACACAAGGACACAGGGAAGGTGTGTGTTGGAGTGATACACAAGGACACAGGGAAGGTGTGTGTTGGAGTGATACACAAGGACACAGGGAAGGTGTGTGTGGAGTGATACACAAGGACACAGGGAAGGTGTGTGTTGGAGTGATACACAAGGACACAGGGAAGGTGTGTGTTGGAGTGATACACAAGGACACAGGGAAGGTGTGTGTTGGAGTGATACACAAGGACACAGGGAAGGTGTGTGTTGGAGTGATACACAAGGACACAAGGAAGGTGTGTGTTGGAGTGATACACAAGGACACAGGGAAGGTGTGTGTTGGAGTGATACACAAGGACACAGGGAAGGTGTGTGTGGAGTGATACACAAGGACACAGGGAAGGTGTGTGTTGGAGTGATACACAAGGACACAGGGAAGGTGTGTGTTGGAGTGATACACAAGGACACAGGGAAGGTGTGTGTTGGAGTGATACACAAGGACACAGGGAAGGTGTGTGTGGAGTGATACACAGGACAAGGAAGGTGTGTGTTGGAGTGATACACAAGGACACAGGGAAGGTGTGTGTTGGAGTGATACACAAGGACACAGGGAAGGTGTGTGTTGGAGTGATACACAAGGACACAGGGAAGGTGTGTGTGGAGTGATACACAGGACACAGGGAAAGTGTGTGTTGGAGTGATACACAAGGACACAGGGAAGGTGTGTGTTGGAGTGATACACAAGGACACAGGGAAGGTGTGTGTTGGAGTGATACACAAGGACACAGGGAAGGTGTGTGTTGGAGTGATACACAAGGACACAGGGAAGGTGTGTGTTGGAGTGATACACAAGGACACAGGGAAGGTGTGTGTTGGAGTGATACACAAGGACACAGGAAGGTGTGTGTGGAGTGATACACAAGGACACAGGGAAGGTGTGTGTGGTGTGATACACAAGGACACAGGGAAGGTGTGTGTTGGAGTGATACACAAGGACACAGGGAAGGTGTGTGTGGAGTGATACACAAGGACACAGGGAAGGTGTGTGTTGGAGTGATACACAAGGACACAGGGAAGGTGTGTGTGGAGTGATACACAAGGACACAGGGAAGGTGTGTGTGGAGTGATACACAAGGACACAGGGAAGGTGTGTGTTGGAGTGATACACAAGGACACAGGGAAGGTGTGTGTGGAGTGATACACAAGGACACAGGGAAGGTGTGTGTTGGAGTGATACACAAGGACACAGGGAAGGTGTGTGTGGAGTGATACACAGGACACAGGGAAGGTGTGTGTTGGAGTGATACACAAGGACACAGGGAAGGTGTGTGTTGGAGTGATACACAAGGACACAGGGAAGGTGTGTGTTGGAGTGATACACAAGGACACAGGGAAGGTGTGTGTTGGAGTGATACACAAGGACACAGGGAAGGTGTGTGTTGGAGTGATACACAAGGACACAGGGAAGGTGTGTGTGGAGTGATACACAAGGACACAGGGAAGGTGTGTGTTGGAGTGATACACAAGGACACAGGGAAGGTGTGTGTTGGAGTGATACACAAGGACACAGGGAAGGTGTGTGTTGGAGTGATACACAAGGACACAGGGAAGGTGTGTGTGGAGTGATACAAGGACACAGGGAAGGTGTGTGTGGAGTGATACACAAGGACACAGGGAAGGTGTGTGTGGAGTGATACACAAGGACACAGGGAAGGTGTGTGTTGGAGTGATACACAAGGACACAGGGAAGGTGTGTGTGGAGTGATACACAAGGACACAGGGAAGGTGTGTGTTGGAGTGATACACAAGGACACAGGGAAGGTGTGTGTGGAGTGATACACAAGGACACAGGGAAGGTGTGTGTGGAGTGATACACAAGGACACAGGGAAGGTGTGTGTTGGAGTGATACACAAGGACACAGGGAAGGTGTGTGTTGGAGTGATACAAAAGGACACAGGGAAGGTGTGTGTTGGAGTGATACACAAGGACACAGGGAAGGTGTGTGTTGGAGTGATACACAAGGACACAGGGAAGGTGTGTGTGGAGTGATACACAAGGACACAGGGAAGGTGTGTGTGGAGTGATACACAAGGACACAGGGAAGGTGTGTGTTGGAGTGATACACAAGGACACAGGGAAGGTGTGTGTTGGAGTGATACACAAGGACACAGGGAAGGTGTGTGTTGGAGTGATACACAAGGACACAGGGAAGGTGTGTGTGGAGTGATACACGGACACAGGGAAGGTGTGTGTTGGAGTGATACACAAGGACACAGGGAAGGTGTGTGTGGAGTGATACACAAGGACACAGGGAAGGTGTGTGTCGAGTGATACACAAGGACACAGGGAAGGTGTGTGTGGAGTGATACACAAGGACACGGGGAAGGTGTGTGTTGGAGAGATACACAAGGACACAGGGAAGGTGTGTGTGGAGTGATACACAAGGACACAGGGAAGGTGTGTGTTGGAGTGATACACAAGGACACAGGGAAGGTGTGTGTTGGAGTGATACACAAGGACACAGGGAAGGTGTGTGTTGAGGTGATACACACGCACACAGGGAAGGTGTGTGTTGGAGTGATACACAAGGACACAGGGAAGGTGTGTGTGGAGTGATACACAAGGACACAGGGAAGGTGTGTGTTGGAGTGATACACAAGGACACAGGGAAGGTGTGTGTTGGAGTGATACACAAGGACACAGGGAAGGTGTGTGTTGGAGTGATACACAAGGACACAGGGAAGGTGTGTGTTGGAGTGATACACAAGGACACAGGAAGGTGTGTGTTGGAGTGATACACAAGGACACAGGGAAGGTGTGTGTGGAGTGATACACAAGGACACAGGGAAGGTGTGTGTTGGAGTGATACACAAGGACACAGGGAAGGTGTGTGTTGGAGTGATACACAAGGACACAGGGAAGGTGTGTGTTGGAGTGATACACAAGGACACAGGGAAGGTGTGTGTTGGAGTGATACACAGGACACAGGGAAGGTGTGTGTTGGAGTGATACACAAGGACACAGGGAAGGTGTGTGTTGGAGTGATACACAAGGACACAGGGAAGGTGTGTGTGGAGTGATACACAAGGACACAGGGAAGGTGTGTGTGGAGTGATACACAGGACACAGGGAAGGTGTGTCTTGGAGTGATACACAAGGACACAGGGAAGGTGTGTGTTGGAGTGATACACAAGGACACAGGAAGGTGTGTGTTGGAGTGATACACAAGGACACAGGGAAGGTGTGTGTTGGAGTGATACACAAGGACACAGGGAAGGTGTGTGTTGGAGTGATACACAAGGACACAGGGAAGGTGTGTGTTGGAGTGATACACAAGGACACAGGGAAGGTGTGTGTGGAGTGATACACAAGGACACAGGGAAGGTGTGTGTTGGAGTGATACACAAGGACACAGGGAAGGTGTGTGTTGGAGTGATACACAGGACACAGGGAAGGTGTGTGTTGGAGAGACACACAAGGACACAGGCAAGGTCTGTGTGGAGTGATACAAGGACACAGGGAAGGTGTGTGTTGGAGTGATACACAAGGACACAGGGAAGGTGTGTGTGGAGTGATACACAAGGACACAGGGAAGGTGTGTGTGGAGTGATACACAAGGACACAGGGAAGGTGTGTGTGGAGTGATACACAAGGACACAGGGAAGGTGTGTGTTGGAGTGATACACAAGGACACAGGGAAGGTGTGTGTGGAGTGATACACAAGGACACAGGGAAGGTGTGTGTGGAGTGATACACAAGGACACAGGGAAGGTGTGTGTTGGAGTGATACACAAGGACACAGGGAAGGTGTGTGTGGAGTGATACACAGGACACAGGGAAGGTGTGTGTTGGAGTGATACACAAGGACACAGGGAAGGTGTGTGTTGGAGTGATACACAAGGACACAGGGAAGGTGTGTGTTGGAGTGATACACAAGGACACAGGGAAGGTGTGTGTTGGAGTGATACACAAGGACACAGGGAAGGTGTGTGTTGGAGTGATACACAAGGACACAGGGAAGGTGTGTGTTGGAGTGATACACAAGGACACAGGGAAGGTGTGTGTGGAGTGATACACAGGACACAGGGAAGGTGTGTGTTGGAGTGATACACAAGGACACAGGGAAGGTGTGTGTTGGAGTGATACACAAGGACACAGGGAAGGTGTGTGTGGAGTGATACACAAGGACACAGGGAAGGTGTGTGTTGGAGTGATACACAAGGACACAGGGAAGGTGTGTGTTGGAGTGATACACAGGAGACAGGGAAGGTGTGTGTGGAGTGATACACAAGGACACAGGGAAGGTGTGTGTTGGAGTGATACACAAGGACACAGGGAAGGTGTGTGTTGGAGTGATACACAAGGACACAGGGAAGGTGTGTGTTGGAGTGATACACAAGGACACAGGGAAGGTGTGTGTTGGAGTGATACAAGGACACAGGGAAGGTGTGTGTTGGAGTGATACACAAGGACACAGGGAAGGTGTGTGTTGAAGTGATACACAAGGACACAGGGAAGGTGTGTGTTGGAGTGATACACAGGACACAGGGAAGGTGTGTGTTGGAGTGATACACAAGGACACAGGGAAGGTGTGTGTTGGAGTGATACACAAGGACACAGGGAAGGTGTGTGTTGGAGTGATACACAAGGACACAGGGAAGGTGTGGTGAGTGATACATGGACACAGGGAAGGTGTGTGTGGAGTGATACACAAGGACACAGGGAAGGTGTGTGTTGGAGTGATACACAAGGACACAGGGAAGGTGTGTGTGGAGTGATACACAAGGACACAGGGAAGGTGTGTGTTGGAGTGATACACAAGGACACAGGGAAGGTGTGTGTTGGAGTGATACACAAGGACACAGGGAAGGTGTGTGTTGGAGTGATACACAAGGACACAGGGAAGGTGTGTGTGGAGTGATACACAGGACACAGGGAAGGTGTGTGTTGGAGTGATACACAAGGACACAGGGAAGGTGTGTGTGGAGTGATACACAAGGACACAGGGAAGGTGTGTGTTGGAGTGATACACAAGGACACAGGGAAGGTGTGTGTTGGAGTGATACACAAGGACACAGGGAAGGTGTGTGTTGGAGTGATACACAAGGACACAGGGAAGGTGTGTGTGGAGTGATACACAAGGACACAGGGAAGGTGTGTGTTGGAGTGATACACAAGGACACAGGGAAGGTGTGTGTTGGAGTGATACACAAGGACACAGGGAAGGTGTGTGTGGAGTGATACACAAGGACACAGGGAAGGTGTGTGTTGGAGTGATACACAAGGACACAGGGAAGGTGTGTGTGGAGTGATACACAAGGACACAGGGAAGGTGTGTGTTGGAGTGATACACAAGGACACAGGGAAGGTGTGTGTTGGAGTGATACACAAGGACACAAGAAGGTGTGTGTTGGAGTGATACACAAGGACACAGGGAAGGTGTGTGTTGGAGTGATACACAAGGACACAGGGAAGGTGTGTGTTGGAGTGATACACAAGGACACAGGGAAGGTGTGTGTGGAGTGATACACAAGGACACAGGGAAGGTGTGTGTTGGAGTGATACACAAGGACACAGGGAAGGTGTGTGTTGGAGTGATACACAAGGACACAGGGAAGGTGTGTGTTGGAGTGATACACAAGGACACAGGGAAGGTGTGTGTTGGAGTGATACACAAGGACACAGGAAGGTGTGTGTTGGAGTGATACACAAGGACACAGGGAAGGTGTGTGTTGGAGTGATACACAAGGACACAGGGAAGGTGTGTGTTGGAGTGATACACAAGGACACAGGGAAGGTGTGTGTTGGAGTGATACACAAGGACACAGGGAAGGTGTGTGTTGGAGTGATACACAAGGACACAGGGAAGGTGTGTGTTGGAGTGATACACAAGGACACAGGGAAGGTGTGTGTGGAGTGATACACAAGGACACAGGGAAGGTGTGTGTTGGAGTGATACACAAGGACACAGGGAAGGTGTGTGTTGGAGTGATACACAAGGACACAGGGAAGGTGTGTGTTGGAGTGATACACAAGGACACAGAGAAGGTGTGTGTTGGAGTGATACACAAGGACACAGGGAAGGTGTGTGTTGGAGTGATACACAAGGACACAGGGAAGGTGTGTGTTGGAGTGATACACAAGGACACAGGGAAGGTGTGTGTGGAGTGATACACAAGGACACAGGGAAGGTGTGTGTTGGAGTGATACACAAGGACACAGGGAAGGTGTGTGTTGGAGTGATACACAAGGACACAGGGAAGGTGTGTGTGGAGTGATACACAAGGACACAAGGAAGGTGTGTGTTGGAGTGATACACAAGGACACAGGGAAGGTGTGTGTTGGAGTGATACACAAGGACACAGGGAAGGTGTGTGTTGGAGTGATACACAAGGACACAGGGAAGGTGTGTGTTGGAGTGATACACAAGGACACAGGGAAGGTGTGTGTTGGAGTGATACACAAGGACACAGGGAAGGTGTGTGTTGGAGTGATACACAAGGACACAGGGAAGGTGTGTGTTGGAGTGATACACAAGGACACAGGGAAGGTGTGTGTTGGAGTGATACACAAGGACACAGGGAAGGTGTGTGTTGGAGTGATACACAAGGACACAGGGAAGGTGTGTGTTGGAGTGATACACAAGGACACAGGGAAGGTGTGTGTTGGAGTGATACACAGGACACAGGGAAGGTGTGTGTTGGAGTGATACACAAGGACACAGGGAAGGTGTGTGTTGGAGTGATACACAAGGACACAGGAAGGTGTGTGTTGGACTGATGCACAAGGAGACAGGAAGGGTGTGTGTGGAGTGATACACAAGGACACAGGGAAGGTGTGTGTTGGAGTGATACACAAGGACACAGGGAAGGTGTGTGTGGAGTGATACACAAGGACACAGGGAAGGTGTGTGTTGGAGTGATACACAAGGACAAGGAAGGTGTGTGTTGGAGTGATACACAAGGACACAGGGAAGGTGTGTGTTGGAGTGATACACAAGGACACAGGGAAGGTGTGTGTTGGAGTGATACACAAGGACACAGGGAAGGTGTGTGTTGGAGTGATACACAAGGACACAGGGAAGGTGTGTGTTGGAGTGATACACAAGGACACAGGGAAGGTGTGTGTTGGAGTGATACACAAGGACACAGGGAAGGTGTGTGTGGAGTGATACACAAGGACACAGGAAGGTGTGTGTTGGAGTGATACACAAGGACACAGGGAAGGTGTGTGTTGGAGTGATACACAAGGACACAGGGAAGGTGTGTGTGGAGTGATACACAAGGACACAGGGAAGGTGTGTGTTGGAGTGATACACAAGGACACAGGGAAGGTGTGTGTTGGAGTGATACACAAGGACACAGGGAAGGTGTGTGTTGGAGTGATACACAAGGACACAGGGAAGGTGTGTGTTGGAGTGATATACAAAGACACAGGGAAGGTGTGTGTTGGAGTGATACACAAGGACACAGGGAAGGTGTGTGTTGGAGTGATACACAAGGACACAGGGAAGGTGTGCGCTGGAGTGAGCAGGTGGGAGGAAAGGTACTTTTTTTAAGAAGGCTAGATGGGGAAGGATGAAAGGGGGAGGTAGTGGATGGAAAAACGGTAGAGATATGGAAGTGGGGCACACAAACAAACATAAAACACATACAAAGACCAACAAGAGGGGGTGCTGACATAAAAATGGGGGTGAGTTTGACAATTAAATTATCGACATACAAACAGAAGGAGAGGGAACGGTTGTTGTTACGGGGTGTGAACAATACCAAACAGGGGAGGGAAGTCACATATTAGAAATGGGAGCACCAAGATGAGTGGTGGCATGGGTATCCTGCTCCTGAAATTACACTGCCTGGTCTAGTTCTAGAAATAGGCAAGTCACCATGGTGACTGCCATCCCTACTAGGCACTGCCTGAGGTAGTGGTGAAGGTAATGGCAGTGCAGGTGATGCAACACTGTAAGTTACATGAGAAGCCTCCTCAGGTGGTCAATGCAGGGTTCAAGCCACTAGTCCACCATCTCGAGTCAGGTCATAAATTGTCACCACCTCATAATGTCACCAGAGTGAATAATGCCAATCACCTCTGGTGTGTGACCACCAGAAGCAACTGGGGATGCCCCCAGGTTACCGTCCACCACAAACAAAGAGGAGAAAGACATAATGCAAATAGTGTGCTGGTGGGAGAAGGGCAGGACCAATGGTTGGGTGGGGACCTGTGTCATGCCACTGCATACCCGTAGGAGATGCTGCAGAAAATATCAACATAAATGGAGGAAAATAAAACAACAAACATCAAATAAAATATTAAAAAAAAAAAAAAACGACTGTAATAAAAAGAGGTAGAAAGAGAGAAAAACAAAACAGACTCGAATTCTGAATGTTTCTGATGACCACTCATATGGGCACCTACTGGTGTACTACACAGTTTCTGGACATGCTACTATCCCAAGGTCAAAAGTGCAATGTGTGCACATGTGCAATGTCACTGCCCCACAACCAGGGTTGGGCTGGGGATGAGGCTGAGGCTACTGTGATATTAGGGTGTTGTTGTAGGTGATGCGTTATGAAGGGGCAATGTGACCCTATGAACATGCTTTTATTTATTTATTTATTTGTTTATTTATCTTTGTTTACTAGGAAAGTCTGACTGGAATTGATCTCAGTTGACTGCAAAATGCATAAATAAAGTAACATGATAGGAGCTTTCCATTGCACTAGTAGGGAAAAAAATGTACAATTTTTACAATTACAAATGTAGAAAGTATTCACTTTGCATACATGCATTAAAACATTGTGGCATTTTTTATTGTGAATCAGATGTGTATGTACATTAAAACTGTATGTACAGTTTAGGATTTACAGCTGAAAGGTTAAACATAGTATGTACTTAAACCGAATATATAGAGTTACTAGGACGCTATATGTTTAGCGAGATATCAGAAATGTTTTGGATATTATATCACTTAACTGTTGTAAAAGTTGACTTTTCAGGAGTAATGTAAGTAGGTTAGAGTTTGTAGAGGAGATTATATTTTTGATGCTAGAACAATAGTATGCAGTGGAACATGAGACAGAGGTACAGAGACATACAAGTCAGGTGAGATAGAGATGGGGGTAAGGATGGACATATGTCGGTTTGAAGTAAGTTAGCTATATAAAGGGGAAGGAAAGTGTTTCTGAGTGGTGTTTACATACTGTCTTGGAGCTGTGCAGGAGCACAGTAAGTTATCTAATAAGTGTTTGTCACTGATGATTTAAATATACTTAGTTTGAATATGTGTCTTTGTTCCAAGGAGATGGAGTTCATAGATTCATAGGTTCATAGGTAGGTACTAGGCTATTGGCCCTAGGGCCTATATAAGCCTAGCCAAATGTACCCTGGCTTTCGCCACCCAAGAAAATTATTTTCCTGTGCCACTGTCGAGCAGAGCCACAGAAGTGATCCCCGGGGTGAATTTCCTATCTCCCATCCAATCATCAAGATTTTTCTTGAAGAGTGCTAATGAGGAGCTTTGTTTGATATAGATAAGTAGTTTGTTCCAGAGTATGGGAAGTCTCTGGGACAGGAATCTATCCCTCCAGAGTTCCAGATTTTTGTAACAAGATAAAAGTAAAGTGAGCCACCTGCAGCATTATTTGATTTTGTGACAGAGAGAAGTGTTTTGTTGGTGGATCTGAGAGTTCTAGTTGTACTGTAAGGTTGCATTGTACCTTGTAGAGATGCACTCTCGTAACCTATGTTCGGTCTTCCCTATATAGAAACTTGAACATTTCTGACATTTTGTTAAATAAACTACTGCCTTAGTGCTACAGTCAGACTTATCAGATGTGGTAAATTTCCTATCAATAACTGTATAGTCCCATCCAATATCAAAAAATGTACAATAAGGGCAGGATTCCCATCTATACACCCCAAGATTTCTGCTCCCAATGCTCCTTATCCCTTTCTAAGATATTCTTTAAATTTAGTTTTCTTATATAAACTATTTTTGGGAAGCTTTCAACTTTGTTTTTAATGTAGGCATCTTCCATTAATACCCACAAGTTGTTCGCCAAAATGTTCTTTAATGGTTTAGCATCCACTGTGTATGTAGTTATAAAACTCACTCCTATTTTTCTGTTTGGCTTAAGATGCGTTTAAAATAACCTCTAGTTCTTTTCATTTGTACTTCACTGATTAATTCTTCAATTACAAATGAAAAGAACTAGAGGTTATTTTAAACCCATCTTAAGCCAAATGAATAAAGTGGGTAGATTAACTGACCCCGAGGTGGAGAGTAATATGAATAATAATAGAAAAATAAGAGTGAGTTTTATACATGTGTCCTGCAAAAACAGCATATAAATGACAAATGTCCTAGAATTTTGCAGACAAAAATGTCTCCGACGTTTCATCTAATAATTGCATAACACAAGCAACAGAAATGACTCAAATTCTACTACAACAGTGAGCTTTTCTATTTTTGCAGAAAAGTGAAGTTCAGTGCTTTGCACTGATTGAGAATATGGCTTGTCCTGTGCATTCTCGTGTTTTCATAAAAATGTCCCACTTTGGGCATTTGAAAAGGTGGTAACCTTAGACAAGGATGAAGAACATATTAATAAACTGATGTAACAGCTTAGAGAAAAATTCTGTATAAAGCAGTGATGGCAGGAATATACACAGAAATGGTTAGATATGTAAGTTTGGGGTTAGATAAGGAGAGAAAGGGACAAGTGGAAATAAAACACATACTAAATGCCACTGAAAGGAGGAAGGTTTTTCAAAAATATGAGTAGGTAAAGCTGAAAACTATGTTTGTTTAGTTGAAAAAAACAAGAATTTAAAAAATGTTGGATGGGTAGTTTACGCGAGGGAGGAAAAATTACAATATACTGGAATTTTAAAATGTGTATTAGTTATGTAACCCTTATATTTGTCATTACACCTAGGCATGCAGGAAGTGTCTCTGGTATGATTTGGAGACATAGATGGTTGGAAGATATGTTATGTACTGTATATAGCTATAGGTATTTGGGTAGCATTTCATTTTTCTAAAATTCATTTTAGTTCAGTGTAACTAGTCTAATATAAATGTCATCTAATCCTAGCCGACACCGCTTCCATTATGAGTGGACAAAAGTGAATGCACTGAGGATAAGAATCCACCAACTGCATTTTCCAAAAACAATCTTGCCAAAAACACTTTTTTAAAGTGTTTTGTGCAAATAGAGGCAAGCCTCATAGAATGCCCAAACTTATATATACCATCTCCATGCTCACACCAACTTGAAGATGGGGAAATTCTCCCCAAAGAGAATCAATTCCTGCACAACCAGCTAACGGTTATTTTCTATGGAGGAACCTGGATCGTTAGTGAGTTAAATATCAGGCAATTCAAGCTTGGGCGTTGAGTCTTTATCCACCAGTGGGTTACTGGCTTACACTACATGTACCTACACATAACACTAACTGCAAGGAAAGCTTGCCATTTTATGATTATTAGGATTGTATTTTATAGATGTATAAGCTAAGATGGGAGTGTAAGGTCAAAGCCCTGCAAACAGTGCTTGAATGTTAGATTTTAAGTAATTCTGTAGGTTTCCATATGTTTATATACTTTAGAGTAGATTTAGATGAGCTGTGGTTTACATCATTTTTTCAGTCAGTTGCAGATTAAGAGAGCTTTAGATCAATCAATAAACAAACACACATGGGTGCGCAATCACACTCGTGTGCACACACACACACACACACACACACACACACACACACACACGCACACACATGCACACACACACATGCACACACATGCATGATCTTTTTATATACAGAAAGTAAATAAAAATGAAAAGAGAAAACATAAAAAGCTATTAAACCTATAAATGTACAAAGGCAAATACAATAACATGAAGAAAACAGAGACGCATTATTTAAAACAAAACAGGTTTGAAAATCTTCCAAACTAGGATAGCAATCACACAGTATCATATATTAAATTAAAATGATAATAAGAAAAGATACCTATGACACACACACACACACACACACACACACACACACACACACACACACACACACACACACACACACACACACACACACACACACATATATTTATATGGTTCCCCTTCACAAAGTCGAACGGCCACAATCTCGAAAGTCATATGGTCGAGACCATATGCTCGAAATTGTACAAGCTCGGCTCTGTGAATGGGGAATGGCATACAGCGCAGAACGAGAGATTTCCCTTTCTGCACTGTAGTGTGATCTCGGAGTTGGAATAAATAAGTAGCGAGGGGTGTGGGGTGTGCAGAAGGGCTTGCGTTTTTCTGTTTTTCAGCTCCTTTTCACAAAGTCGAGCTTCAGAAATTCGAGCATATGGCTTCGGCCATATGCATTTCGAGTTTCTGAACATTCGACTTTGTGAAGGGGAACCATTCATTTATATATATATTTATATATATTTATATGTGTGTGTATGAAAGCAATTATCTCTGTTGAATGTTGCTTCAATCAACATCTGTTCAGTCAACAGAATTTGGTCAACTAAACAGATGATCAGCCACATTTGATCAACATATGCTGATGGTCGACAGGTGTGTTAGATTGACAGACCCTGGGTGAAGGAATATTCCCTTTCCCAGGGGACTGTATGATCTCAGAGTAATTAGCAGGTTAATGGGGATGCAGTCCCCCACAGCTGGGGGTACAGTGGGCCTGCCCCTGTGCAAAAAAATGATGTCATTTTTTTGTTTGTTTGCGTGCAGTAAGGATTTTTGTTGAACATGCGCAGTTGACTGTTGATATCTGCGTTATCGACCTTTTGTGGTTGATGTTCTTGCCATCAACATCTTGCTGTGTTAACCAAGGTAAGTAATCCCATATTATTATTTTCAATCAAAAGGGAGCATCATCAACATTAACATTATCAACATACAAATGCTGAAACGCACAGATCATCGACGCTCTGTGCTCATGCTAAATAAAAGATTGCATAATTCCTGGATAATGAGAATATTCTCCTACCTAGCCTAGGAACTGTTGACATTGTGCCCATTTGATAGAAAATAATCTACCCACATATGGATTTATTACTTTCAACAGAATGGTCACAACACTGACATTAAGAATATCAATGTACAAATGCTGAAAAACGTAATGTCGATATAACACAGAGATTACATATATAAGCAATGAGAGGGAGCACAAATATAATATTGCTCATGTCATAAAACAAACTATAGTTTACAACAAACTTTTTAATGATTCTTTATTAACAGCACAGTTACAATGTTGCACACACATGCACACCATAAGGTGCACCAGACTGTATAATTAACGAATATTACTCACAGAGTTAGTAAAATTAAGGAAGCTACAATTTTGTATGGAATTCCTTAACAATGTTAGCAGCAGTATTTACTGAAGGAGGAATGCATTTGTCATTACCCATGAAAGAAAACAATTACCACCTGATAGTTACCCTTAATCCAGGCCTATCTTCAGGTCCTAGAAACCATACAGCTGCAAGATTTAAGTGTTTCCCTAAAATACCTTTTCTATGCTCTCCTCTCCCACTGTGCACTGTCTATTCTACCTCCCACTTGTGTAATAACTAAGCTGTCTCTTAACCCCCACCAAGACCCTAGAGGTGAATGATTGAGCAGGTGGTATCACTCTTTTAATGAGGGTCCTTTAACACAATAACATAAACCGTAGCATTCAAGAACTTAGGACATAGAAGCATAAAAGCATCCTGCACCAGTACTCTGCCAGTGACCACTATGCCATATAGGCATGATATGCATGAATATCTGTAGTTCTTAGGTATAAACCTTCCCAATCCCCTGTTCATGAAATGCAGGCAGGAGGGTCTGATACCCTACAGCATTTCTGGCACCACTTAGCTAAGGATGTTCCCGTTAGCATTACACAAGGCAGCTTAGCATTTGACAGCATGGCATACCAAGTAGGTGTTAAAACCTGCCTTACGCCAGTGTACTGAGGTCCACATTACCAACTGAATATGATTTACGATGTCAGGTCAGGGTTCATTACCATTCTCACTACTGTATCAAGAGTGTGGGTAAAGTTTGTGTGCGAATTATCAAGTTTGTCTGCACTAGTGGGAACTCTGACAGAGCATATTTTTATGCCATTGGATGAAGGATAGTTTTTTTTGTTGTTAATCTGTTGCTTAGCAACACTGTTCTGAGCAAATAGTAGCAGTGGAGTGCGATCACTGCTCTGTGAAATGCAACACCATTGTGAGGTCTGCCAGTATTTTTCTATACGTTACACTATCAGGACCAGCCAATACAACAGTGGTGCTGAAAGGGACAATTTGCATACAACACTCAGCAACACCACCAAATATAAAATATCAAAAAACAACAAGGCCAGTGAAATATAAACTGCAGATCTACCATGTAGTTAACATCACTTACCTTTTTTACCACCTTGTAGGGTCCCTCCCAGGCTGCCTGCAGCCTGTTGTGTCTGACAGGAATGGGTAAAAACAATGGTGTGTGAAGCAAACGAAGAACCAATACAAAGTAAAAAAAGTGCAGCAAAGCTGCATCAGGACTTCACTTCAATGAAAATAAAAAACACATTAAGCGCTTTCGTCTCTCCAAAGAAGACTTCTTCAGAATGTGAATAAAAAAACAAAACAGTAGGCTTAAATACACTTTAAAATCATGCCATTGCTAATAGGCAATATATTACATCAATTACAATGTAAAGCCATATACCATAGAAGAAACAAACTTTGGACTATGAATAATGAAATAAACTCTTAAGTTAGAAAAAAATAAATTAAATTAACCCCTATAAAGTAAGGACAGTAATAAGTAGATGTAGATGGACACTATCATCACAGCTTATAGTCTATTAGCCTTCTCTTTTAATACAGGTTTTAAGGAAATACTATCATTAAGCCCTGGGGGGAACCTAGCTGCCACCTAAGTTGCCTTTGTAATTCCTTCTTTAAAAGAAGGTTTTTCCAATCACCCCCTCTGGGTTCAATATTAATAATATCTTAAAATGCCAAATTTAAAATGTAAAAAACCTTTGCATATCTTAGAATGTCTATAAACAGCATTTGTTTCCTTCTTATTTTTTATATCGTTGTTATGCTCATAAATTCTGTTTTTCGGGCTCGTTCTGTCTTGCCTACATAAAATCCTGAACATGTCTCACACAGGGCTAAATCAAAAATTCTTTCACTATAACAATAACCTTTCAAGAATTTTATTTTGCTTACTAAATTATTAGCTAATACGGTATTACTGTGTCTGCAAATGTAAGCACATTGTGAGCATCTACCACAAGGTCTAGTTCCCTCATTAAAATAAATATTACTTTCCGTTTTGTTTTCCATTAAGACTTTCATATTAATACCTACTTTGTTAATAAATATAGGTTTATCCCCCACTACTGTGTTTAATTTTTTTGTTAGATTTAAATATACTCCAATTCTTGGTTATAATTCCTTTAAATTCCTTAGAGATGGGGCTATATTGTATAGCACAAGCTTTCACAAAATTATTAGAGGAATTAGTAGTTATATTGGAATTATGTATGTTATTACGTAATAATGGTTGGTATCTTTTGCCCGACTCCTTTAGTACTCCCACCAGTATGTCTTCCACTAGTTTCTTAGCATATGCCCTCTCCAAACACATAGCTGCCAACAATATAAATTCCTTTTCAACATCACCATATACAGAGGTCATACAAGCTATCCTAATAGCCTGTCATTTTACCAGACTTTTCTTTTGTGTAGTAGGGTGGCAGCTGGAGAAATGAAGGTATGAATTACAAAATGTACTCTTCCTGTATATATTAGACCAAAACCCATTGTTGAAATGGGAAACTGTTACATCCAAATAATGTATACTGTGTTGACTGAACGCGTAGGTAAATTTTAGAAAAGATGTAGTATTATCCAAATATTCTATGAAGGATGGTATTATTTCTGCACTACCCTACCATAAAATAAAGATATCATCCAAAGAATGAATATATAATTTTATATGCTGTTGATAATTACTTTAAAATACATGTTTGGTTTCCCAACCAAGCATGACCATATTGGCATATGCTGGTGCACAAGGTGCACCCATGGCCACTCCTTGTAATTGTTGAGGGTTGGGAGGGTGGCCTAATGGTTAAGTTGTTTGCCTTACAAACACAAGATGCAGGGTTTGAGTCTCACAAGGGATAATTGGCTAGGCTTAAAATGGCTCACAAGGGCAGTTAGCTTAGTACTAATCTATGAACCTATGAACCTATGAAAATACTGACCCTCAAAATATATATAGTTGTTTTCCAACACCAATGTCATGAGTTCAACAGTTATACTTATCTGATCATAAGAAAGCCCTGAATGGGTATGTAAAGTCTCTTCAAACATTAACAATCCTTCATCTTTGGGTATACAGGAATATAAATCTTTAACATCTATAGTCAAAAATATTAAATTTGATGACAAAATGTTCTATGTTAATTGTCCTAGGAATTTCCAAGAATCCTTTACTAAATGTTTGGTTTCCACATATGGAGGGCTTGTAAAGTACCCTCCTCGGGCAGATAGCCTAGTATGACCCTATGAACCTATGAACCTATCCACCACTGGTTTAATGGTCTTGTCTATATATATAGCTATATCTTGTGTTTTGGATCCCCCAGTTGCCACTATAGGCGTAAACGGTGGTTCCACAATGTTTTTATATATCTTGGGAATACTGAATATAACAGCAACCATGGGGCTGGAATTGACTATTGATGTACATCTGAACTAATACACTGATCAGGAAGGTATTCCTCTAAATAAGAGTCTATATGTCTATATGCTATGTTGATTTGATTTTTAGAAACTTTTGCATAATTATACTCGTTAAATAATATGTCCTGCCTAATATTGGAATATTGCATAGTATCATATAATACTATGCCACCCCCTTTATCTGGAGTCATGATACATATATTATTATCCCCTGTAAGGTTGCACATAAGGGCAAATTCTTCCTGATTCAAATTTCTAAGAAAACGTCTTTTTTGTGACCCTACTTATATGGGTTAATTTAATTTATTTTTTTTATAACTTAAGACTTTATCTCTTTGTTCATAGTCCAACGTTTGTTTTTTCTATGGTATATGGCTTTACATTTTAATTGATGTAACAGATTACCTATTAGCCAATGGCATGATTTTACAATGTATTTAAGCCTACTGTTATGGCTTTTTATTCACATTCTGAAGAAGTCTCCTTTGGAGAGACAAAAGCCCTTTATGTGTTTTTTATTTTCATTAAAGTGAAGTCCTGATGCAGCTTTGGTGCACTTTTTGCACTCTGACAGGACTGAGAATCATTACCTGCTGCCCTACAGCATACTCTCTAGCTGGAGCATTCCTGTCATACCAGCTCTTTTTCTGCTGTTGGGCTTCTGCCAGGTTCTCCTGAGCCAAGCCCATGAGTTTCCTGAACCTTTTCCTGAGGTTTAGGGCATATGCCACAACAGACTCCTTGTGAGATTCACACTCACCTTCCCACTCATCTCGAATTAAATCTAGAGGTCCTCTTACCCTATGCCCATACAGCAACTCAAATGGTGGAAAACCCATGGATTCCTGGGGAACTTCTCTATAAGCAAACAGCAGATGGGGCAAATATTTGCCCCACTCCTTCTTAAACTGGTCTGCAAATGCCCGTAGCATGGACTTGATTGTAGAGTTTAACCTCTCAACAAGGCCATTAGTCTGGGGATGGTAGGGGGTGGTCTTCAGGTGCTTCACCCCACAGTACTTCCACAGACAAGCCAGCATGCCTGACATGAAATTGGCACCTCTGTCAGTCAGTATTTCTTTTGGGAAACCTACCCTGCTGAAAATCTCTAACAAAGAATTTGCCACCTTTTCTGCCTCAATGGAGGACAAAGCCACTGCCTCTGGGTATCTTGTAGCATAATCTACTACCACTAGGATATACCTTTTCCCTGTGGAAGTTGGGGTACTCAGAGGCCCCACAATATCCATAGCTACCCACCAGAGCGGCTCCTCAATCACAGGCAAAGGCATCAAAGGATCTCTCACCTTGTCTCCTGCCTTGCCTACCTTTTGGCACTGCTCACAGGTTCTGCAGTACCCTGTTAGATCTCTGGAAATTCCAGGCCAATAGAAGTTCTGCATAATACGTCTCTTTGTATGTTTTATGCCCATATGACCTGCAAAGGGAATATCATGGGCTATTACTAGAAGTGCCAGATGGCAGGCTCTAGGCACTACCAACTGCTGTATTTTCTCACCTTCTAGGCCTCCCTCAGGGGTCCACTCTCTATGCAGTAATCCTTTTTCCCAGTATACAGATTCCCCCTTCCCTTGAGTATTAGGTGCCTCACTAACTACCTGACTCAGGCCTTGCAATGTAGGGTCTGAGAGCTGAGCCTGTCTTAACTCTCTCTTTGTAACCCTTCCTATCTCCCCTTCCACATGAAGTCTGGCATCCTCTGACAGTGGTGCCTCACTGTCAGCCTGGGTACTACTACTCATCTTTGCCCTTACAGTCACTCTGTCCAAGGGAACATCAGTACCCACAAGCAGCTGTGGTTCACATTCAGTCTCATTGCTACAGGGTAGCTCTCTCCATGAAGTAACCACCTCACCAGTCCTGGCTGCAAGTGTGTGGCCTGTCTGGGTCTCCCCTAGGCTACTAGACCCACATGCTTGTCTCCAAGCTTGACTGCATGTAACTGCATGAGCACATAGTACTGCATTATCAAAAGCATTCCCTATCAGGACATCTGCAGAGATATCCACAAACACACCTACTTGCTGGCTTCCTTTTCCACTCTCCCAGTCAAGGTGAACCCTAGCCAAAGGTATTTGGAATGGGGTCCCCCCTAAAGCTCTGCCTGGAGTAGACTGCCCAGGCAAGTAGTGCCTCTCTGTAATCATTGCAGGCTTCACAATGGTTATGTCAAAGGCTGTGTCTGTCTTAGCAATGGCCTCTTTGCCATTCACTACAATAGGATATAACCTCTTGTGGCAGTTTGGTACCCTTGTTGTCTCAAGACAACCTACTGTTAGCATTTTGTCCCTCCTACTTACTGACTTCCTCACGTTTTTTCCACACCTTACCCCTGTGGACATCTCTATGCCACATGGCCCCACTGTTTGCATTCAAACCATTTAACCCTAGGTCCTGGACATGTACCTGGATTAGTGACTTCCCCTGCTACTGTCAGATTCTGTTGGGGCAGTCTGGGATGACCACCATGGGTTCCTTTAGACCCATGAGCAGCAACGGGTGTCCCCTTCAAGTGCAGTGATGCCCTGCTTGCTATAGGTTTCCCTTCTTCCCCAACTCATCTGAAGTAGCACATTATCAATCAGCTAACCAGATCCTCATGTCCTCAGGCAAAGTGCTAAGGGTTTGTCCCCTCACCAAAAGGTCTGCCAGCCTTCAAAAGTGGTGACCTGACATCCACTCACCCACCAATGAAAATAAGTGCTTAGTTCAGCAACATATTCACACACACTTTTATCTGCCTTGCATCTATGCTCCCAAAACTTTTTCCTATAAGTTTCAGGTGTTAGCTTAAAAAATTCTAACAGATAATTCTTAACACAAGTATAATGAAATCATTCACGATCAGATATCTTGGACAGTTACAGCTTTACCATGATATCTTGGACAACACAGTTACAGCTTTACCATGGAGTAAGGGGGTCAGGAACCATACCCAGAGCCTTTGGTCAACATCATACTGTTTATATGCCCTCTCAAACATATGAATGAAACTATCAAAATTATCCCCTTCTGTAAACTGCAGAAGAAATTTACAGACGTTTTGTGCTTGTGGGGTCAGGTTACTCCCTTCCCCATTACCTCCATGACTCTGGTGAAGAGTCAGCATCTCCTTTTCATGCTGCCTCTGCCTCTCCTTCTCCTCGACTTCCAGGTGTAGCAGTTTCTCATTCTTCTCAGCCTGTAGACATCTTAGTCTCTCTGCTGCTTCTGTTCCAAATGCCTGGCCTCCAACTTAAGTCTCTTTAGCTCCAGATGGATTTTTAAGTCCTCTGCAGAAAGGTTGAGCTGTCCATTCTCTGAGTGTTGTATATCTCCACAGCCAGTTTAATCATCCTCCTGGTTGCTGTTCTCTGATGCAACTGTGACCAAAGCTGCAATCATGTCTGTTTTAGTCAGGTTTGCTTGCACCAGTCCTTTAGCCTGGCACATCTCACCCAACTGGCTCCTTATCAGCTTACTGTACTCCTCTGCTGACATGCTTGCCTGCTCTCCCTGACTAACTAAGCTAACAAAATAAATAAAACAATTGTGATCGGAACTGTGAATATTCACTGTATGGCTGATTTATAGTACAAAAACACCTTCAGTGATCACTGTACACAAGCTAAAGGAATTCATTATCCACACCTCTACAAGCCAATTAGTATGTGATGTGGCTAACTCACCACTATCAAACAATTAATATTTGATATGGATATCCCACCACTGCCAAACAATTATGTGATGCCCATGCACTGGCCTAGTAATCAAGGAGCCTGAATCCTTACCACTAACACCAGTGATGGGTATGCACATTGGGAGGATAACAAGTGCACATACAGTAAAGTACAATTTCCCTTAAGAGTACACATGGATCACAGTCTGTCTGGGGCTGGTTTATCCCTTTCTCTCTAGATCCCCAATAAGACTTCCCACTGGCACAGCTATAGGGTACAGAACTCAGCCTAGTGGTCAAGCTAAAACCTCCAGCACCCTCTCTGTCCAACCAGTGCTCCGTGTCCCTGCCCAAGTAGCTGACACACATACACACTTCAAGATTTGATTTAAATACAAACACACAGACACTTCTGGGGAAAGCTGGCACAGGTTCTCCAGCTGTGCCCCCTTTCTGCCCAGACTATAAGGTAGTACCGACTGCCACCAACCACTAATATCAGCTACTATAAGGCCCTTCCCAAAGGGTGTCCAATTTTACTGTCCAATATTATTATCCAAATAGTAAGCGTGACTGAAACTTAAAGGCTGTTTAGGAGTGGCTGGTACAGTATCACCAAATACATGCAATGCACTCTAAGAGCTTAAATTATCTCTACACAAAACAGCCACAGTTAAAAGGTTTCAAAATATTTAATAATAAATAATAGAAATACAAGACAATACTTCTTACTTCAACACAATGACATAAGAGTTCATAAATCACAGGAACTTTGAAACAATATTGTAGGATAGTCTGACATAAATATAGAAAACAGCTAATCTAATCTGACTAAATTCCTATCTAACTCTAAGAGAAATCACAGTTTTAAATACGACTTTACTTTCAAGACAGAGTGTTAGTAAGTTGTTAACAGCCTCAGACAAAATCCAAAATGCTTAATTCTCTCTTAAACCAATAACACAGTACTGCTGAGTCATTTCACATTACATCATTTTTGACATTTCTCTGGTTCCCAGGCTAACAGAAACTCAAAATTTACATCTCTTAGCAAACTTGCACCTGTCCAGGAAGCCACATCAATAAAAGTCATTATACATGTAAAACCTTAGCAATTATCTCTTAAATCAAGACAATGTAAATAATTCCTTAGTCCAGACATCATATCTCCCAGTTTGAGATCAAACAGTCATACAATGCTTGCCTCATCATCTTTCTTCCAGAAGAGTGCACTGTTGTTTCATTTTTGAAGCTCAGTACAAAATATAGTTTAATCATAACATATAGTTCTCTTTACAGTTGTAGAACAAGCCTGTGGATTACATTAATATTTACAATGACATTGAATTATTTACAAAATTCTATCTGGCTGGGCCAGCAGCCCCTCAGTTTTTCACAACTTGTACTACAAAGGGGTAATATATGCATTATCTTGCCCCTGCAGTCTCTTTTATACAGGAGAAACTAAAAGAACATTTAAGATGAGACTGCAAGAGCACATTAGAAACATTACAAATAAGAATTTTGATAACCCAGTGGCTATGCATTTTCATCTGATGCATGAGGGGATGTTTACAGATTTGAAAGCATGTATTCTAGTGCAAATTTGTGTAAGGGATACTATTGTATTAAAAAATAAATTGCTTTATAAGGAAACAGTTTTTATCCTTAAATTTGATACATTGGCACCTAAGGGCTTAAATAGGGAAGGTGACTGGAAAGCCCTTCTGTAATTGAAGTGTCTTGATTGGTTAATTAATTACTGGTTTTAATGAGTTTTCTACTTAATGGAAGTGTTTTTCCCTTTTGTATTAACTCCAAGGAGGCTGTGTTTGCCAAAGCACTACTGTATTTGTGTGCTATTAAATTTCTAAACCTTTTTCTGTGTGTAGTTTGTATTTCACTGGCCTTGTTGTTTTTTAACAATTTGTATACAAGTTGGGAAGGCTCATCAGCATAGGCAAATGGTGGTTAAGGCACTATACTAGCAGCATAATACAAGAAGCCATGGATGGCCTTGCTCCATTGTGTGCTACTTTTTATGAATAAGACAAAGGTTTGTATGTCATTCTGTGGTGCACAGAGCCCTATGCAAGAGACCACAGAGTTAATAAATAGGGCCTACAGTCTGTAGCATAAAACATATAAACCTTAAACTACATCATGTGGTGTAAATGTTATATTAAGATCCCATGAAACAAACTTACAAATACTTACTATTATAGTAAAGCTGTATTGAGGTTTTTTGGTGCCCTGTGCAGTTAAGCAGTCTGGTGCTCCCGCCAACTTAATCTGAGGACCACATAATAAAAAAGGTCCTTTGCTCAGACTTAAGGAATAAAATAAGAAAAACTCAGTTGCGTGTGCCAACCTTATTCTCATTTTTATCTAGGAGAAAAGCATGCCCCCAAACTCTTCAACTCCACAGTGACCACCCCTTTTGTGCACATTGAGACTGTGCCCACAGTAAACCTTAGCAGCTTTCTTCACCCACTTTTCTTTCCTTCCATTTTCATATTTGCTTTCCATCCCTTTATGATGAAGTTCTTAACCAAGCCTCCCAGATGAGTCATCTATGTTGTTATATGTTTATCCCACTTCTGTGCCTCTCCTCTACTTCAAATAACACAAATGTATGTCCTCATGGAGTCACTCATTGATAATCTCCTTCCTTTCTTTAAAGCTATTATCTCAGCATCCCTTCACTTCTCGGAAATCCCAGAATATATGCATAAGCCCTGCCATATATTGGCTGCATTGTCAGCTGCTAACATCTCCACTTCCCTATAACCTTCACACTGATTAAATACTACAAAGTAGCCACATTCCTTAGTGTCCCCATTCCTAATAAATCTTTTTGCTTAAAAGACAATGGGATATTAAAGCAGATTGCTCAACCTGCTGTCTCTTTTAGTCCCTGTTCATTGATACAGCCTCAAAAAATCACCCATGCAGCTTTAAAAACTAATCCACTCAACTGTTTTCCTTGTTAGGCTTCCTACCTTTCCGTACTGTTTTACTTTCACTTTGAAAACCAAGTTGAAAAACCTCTAGCTGGCTCTAAAATTATGATGTCACATCTGCCAGAGCTATTGCTCTAGCTACCAGGATGTTTCCTCCCGCAAAGTGATGTAATCCTGCCTGATTTGCATGCTGTATAGAAGAGCCTGTGGACCTCCCACATTGTGATGTCAGAGCTGCCTTGCCCAGCCCACTCTTAACCTAGCAAAATGCCAAACTATAATCTCTCTTTTCTGAAGAGCCCTACTGATATATGACAAAGTAAAGGCAGAAGCACTGCAGCAGCTGCAAAATCTAAGAACATAAATTTGCAATGACCATGCGTAGACATTAATTGCATGTTTTTACATAAGAAGCAGATGTCTGTCACAATTAATTGACAACGCTACATCAGATTACAAGAAGTGTGCAATACTGTAATTTCCTTAAATTCCACTTTAAAAAAGCATCTGGGTGCTGTCATGCAAGTCTGTGAAATATTTCCTGTTTATAGTGCATTATTTGTTAGCTATTTAACCAAACAGGAAGGAAAAATAAGTGGGAGTTTGATGTTTTGCAAAACAGTGATTATTCCCAGTGCTATGGAGCTTGGTTCTAAATTTGACAGGAGGAGTGCAACAAAAAAAGTCTCCCACTGTAAGGAAGGAAAGGCTGACAAGAAAGCAGTCCATTAGTCTGGTCACCTGCTGTGAGCTGTCAATCATATGCAGATAATGGGTCAAATTACCCTTAGCTCTTTGACAGCTAGGGAAGGTAGGTGTGAAGGAGGAGGAGAGATACCTTGAAGAACTAGATTTCAGCCTTCTCAAAATAAATCAAGTTAGCTTTTCTAAGAAGAAAGAGCAATAACATGCACTTTTCAATTCTGTTCTGTAGCATTTGCACTGCTTGTGTTTGAAGTAGTCATTGAAAAAGGATAAAATTTTAAATAAAAGTAGGTGACTATAACACAGCAGTGAATGCCTGTAAAATCAGTGCACTGACAGGAGCTTTAGGGAATATGTGGCAGATCTGATGCAATTATTTGGAGACAAACAATGCATTCTAGGATACTTAGAGGCAGACTAAACAGTCAGAATTATTTCAGGATGCCAGACCCCATGTGGTCAGAGTCAGAAATTGCATATACAAATATCTAAAAAGCTCTAAATAGTCCCAGAGTGGTGTCAAATGTAGGAAACACCAAACCATGATGAAATAAACATTTTTTTTGAGTCTGTGCATGCGGGTGTCCTTTAAATCATGAGCTTGATCACGTTCTACTATTTACCCTCTAGCCCACCCTCCTTTTACTTTATTCCATCTCCTTTTCAGACTATCATACTGTTTAACCTACATGGGGCTACTGACCTGCAGATCAGTGTTATAGGACTTGAGCTCCAGTTTTGGCTCTGTTTGATTTGATCCCTCTCTAGCAAGTCTGCTATATTTAGCACAGAGCTATATCCACCCAAGGTCTTTTGTTCAAGACTCTTGAGATGTGTGGAAAGCCCAAAGTGTGAAAAACAAGCTTTTCATCAAAAGGGAATGGAAAAAAGCTTTTAATTAAATTCTTCTTAAAAATTTTAAGTAGCGCTTGTAGTTACCTATGTGGTGATACTTTTGTTGGACTTTTCTACTTTTTTCAATGTTTTAGCCAAAAAAAGTTATCTGTTTGCAATTTTTTAGTTTGTTCTGGGACCTTAGTCGTGCAGCTTCATTTGTAGTTCTGTGAAGGGTGTGTATTACTGCAAGATTTTGGTAACATTTATACATTATACTGCACTTCTACCTACATAAAAAGAACAAATTGTAAAAGGTAGCTGTTTGTATTTTGACCCCTATTTGGGGCTTTAATCTTATAGTTTTATTCACAGGTGTGGCATAATTATGAACCACTGCCAGATTTGGGCCTCATTTAGTCATTTATTACAACATTTTTTCATAAGCACTACTGGTAAATTTCTGTATAGCCTGGTGCCTTAGTCTGTGGTTGGAATACAGTAGTAATAGTGCTGTGAATTCTGCTGCAGGATTTGTGCTTCATTACTTTCACAGCTGTTTATATTCCAGTTTTGCTGATAGAGTCTTATTATTATTCTTGCAACATAGGTTACTCTTTATCTGCCAAGAATCCCATAGCTCATACCTAGAACTATTGGAGATGCTCACCATTAAACCAAATGTCCTATTCATGGGAGACTTTAACTACCTCTCTAAAGACTGGGAAACATACATTGCCTCAAATTCACAAGCAAAACAATTCTTGGACTTTATTAACACAAATACCATTGACTAGATAATGTACACACCCACCATATATTCAAACATACTGGACCTAGTACTCACCAATATGGGACAGCACTGCACACACCCCAGTGTCATGTCTTCACTGGTGAGGTCAGACCACAAAGCTTTCTCCTTTAAGATAAAAGCAGCTTGGTAACCACAGCAAACCTGTAATAGTTCAGAACTATTCCAGAGCAAACTATATCCAATTATGTGATAGTTTGTCAAAATTCAGTGCCCCTTCTTACCTGAGTTCACAGCACCCTATTCTGAATTGTTCACAGAGACCCTGTACAACCATGTAAATGGTTGTAAGAGGCTATTGTACCTAGTAGAAGTAAGCCCTAAACAAACTGTTAAAAACAAACCACACTGGTGGAATCCTACCCTTAATAGGGTATATTACATATTACAAAAGGAAAAAAAGCATGGCTAAAATCAGGAAAAGCAACTCCCATAATGATAACAGCTTTTTGATTAAACTCAACAGGAACCTAAGATGTCTATTGAAGTCCCACAAGGCCAATTACAAGGTCAATAAAGCCTCAGATACTAAAGACAACCATGAGGCCTTCTACAGCTATGTCTGAAACCTCAAAGATAGCACACACTAGTGTGCCAAACTGGTGGCCAGCGGTGGCACCTTCATTGAGCAGAGTGACATAGCGAATCTGCTGGCTGAGAAATTCAGCTCAAACTTCACTTTCCAGTCCCCCCACCTCCCCCCTAGAAATACCTATAGCATACTCCCCCAACTATTAGCAGGGAGGGTCCTGGCAGTGCTCTCTAAAGCCAAAACACAGCCTCAGTTGACAGTACACCAAGATGCTTTCTAAATAGCTTCAAACCTGACCTATCAGGACCACTTGAGTCATTTTTCAACTTTGTAGGCTTTGTACCAAAAGAATGGAGGACTGCAGTGGTTATCCCATTTCACAAGGGTAGATCATCAGCTGACCCTGGAAACTATAGACCCATTGCTTTGACTAGTCTAATATGCATGGAATGGATTATCATTGAAATGATGAATAAAGACAAAGGCAACCTTAAAACACTGGGATCAACCCATTCTGGTTTTGTCAAGGGGAAACCTGGTGGACTTCTTTGAGAAGGTTGCCAAGGCAATGGTTGAGGGAATAATAGTGCATACTGACTACCTGGAACTGGCTAAGGTATTCAATACAATACCCCACTCAGGTATAGTTAGCAAACTCATTGAACTGGACATAAACCCGTTTGTAACTCACTGGATTATCAGCTGGCTCACAGATAGGACCCAGAAAGTCAGTATTGGTGAGATGACTGTCACCAGAGGGGTACCTTGGGGCTCTGTGCTGAAACCACTACTATTTGGCATCTACTTCTTGGAACTAAAGGCTAATGTCAAGGGTCTTTGGCTGACCAAGTTCATAGATGACTACAAACTGGGTGCTGTCATAGGTTCCACCTATAACACAAACATCTGACAAGAGGGTCTAACACAGACAAATGACTAATGCCTAAGTCAGTGACTAAAACCCAATGCCAAAAAATATATTTTGGGAAACAGCCATCCAGGCTAATTATCTTATTGATAAGATACACCTACCTAGTAGTCCTCGATCTGGGAACTTATGTAGACAATAATATAAACTTTGATCAACATGTGGCCAAGGTCATAAAAAAATATTCTATGTCTCCCAACTTATAAGTAAGAGCATGGCATTCAGGTATAAGGGAGTCATAGTGCCACTTTATTCTGCCCTTATCAGACCCATCATTGAGTATAATACGCTCTTTGGCATGTACCTGACCAGACATATGCAACAGCTGAAACACCAATAAAGGTTTCTTACCAGGAGAATCCAGGGTAAAAGCACACTGTCCTTTATGGATCACCTTAAAGTCCTATCTCTATACTTAAGTAACCTAGACCTTACTGAGAGGTGATTTATGCCGGGCATGCAAGGCATCCTCAGATTCTACTCTGATGGACCTTTTGCACATCCACAAAATGAACAGCATCAGAACCACTAGATCTAAAGATTAAAATTTTGCTTGTGACATAAATAGGACATGTTGATGAGACAGATCCCCATGCTCTCAAACAGTTTCCCCATCCATGTGAAGCAGACTCAATCCCTTACCCTATTTAAGCATAACCTTGACCAATGGATGGGAAATCAGAAATTCACCTCAAGTTTGGCCCACATGTCTCTGATAGGCAAAAGCAGACAGTAACTATGGCCAAGCTAGCATAATCCTCTCCACGTAACTTTTAGAAACTTCCTAGTTAACATATCCCTCCTAATAAATGTCCATTATACACATGAACACAATAGGGCAAGTTGCACAACGTGGCTTATAAAGGCCCTGGTGGTTGTTAGCCCAGTATAACCAAGCAACACTGCTTTGCTGGGTGGACAGTTAGTATTATGGATATATGGAAAGCAATGGGTGGGAAAAGTACTGAAATAGCTTATACAACAGACAACAGCAATGAAAAAGGGGAGGGAGGCACTTTGGAAGTCAGATTACCATAAAGGGCATAAGCCAGAGACACAGCCTTTGTGTACATTATAATATAGTATTTGTGGAAAGACTATGGGCAGGATTCACGAAGGCTTGCACGGAGTGTAAGAGACGTGCAACACTCCATGCAAGCCTCGCGATCCAGGAACAGCCCTAAACTCCGTGTAAGAGACCAGCTAAAACGTCTCTTACACGGACTGGGCGTGGACATGCTAAATACCCCACTTGCATCCGAAAGGTATGCAAATGAGGTATATTAGCGATCCACGAAGCAGAAACCAGTCCGTGTAAGGTGCGTTTTAGCTGCAGAAATGTACTCAGTTGACAACTGAGTACATTTCTGCAAAATCCACAACGGAGCGATGTCAGCTCCAAGAAAAGGTTGCATATGATTCAGGCAGTATGCCAATGGCCAAATATGTGGCCATTGGCAAGATAACCCGATGCAAAAATATTAAAAATATAATTTTTTTCGGCGACGCCCATGTTTAAACCCAGCGCAGCCCAGCAAAATGGGCTGCGCTGTATAAAACCATAAAAAGAAGGTTATAAACCCACAAATGTGGGTCTCATGCAATACATGGAATGACAATGCAGGGACCAGCAGACTAAAACCAACATGGCCACCGTGTAGTGGTTGCTAAGGGGGGAAGCTGAGTCTAAGACATGTAACTAAGCATTAGTAGGCAATCTCATGTAAATGAGGGTTCGGATACTGAATCTCACAGTCACATACCAAATGAGCACAGTCTGAGTAGTGTAAGAGATACAAAAGGGGAGGAACAGAGTAGGAGATAGGTGACATCACAGGGGAATGGTAGAAAGAAATACAGTTCATTGGAGGCCAGTGTAACATGACAGATGACAGGCACAGATCAGGAAAGAGGTGTGCCACTAGATAAGTCATGGAAAGTCAAGAAATGGAAGGTGTACACTGTTACCTACACCAAAGTTTCTTGCTGGCCGTGCATGCTGCGTGTGCGCGCCATGAAGCCTTGAGTAGGACAGTGTGCGTGTGTAAGGCAGTGTGAGCATGTGGGAGCGTGTTGGGAGATGTTTAACACTGTTTGCGCGGGTGTGCACGCGTGTAAGGCAGGCTGAGTATGTTGGAGGCTGTTGGCAGACGTGTAACAGTGTTTGCGGGTGTCTGGCGTTTAAACCCGAATAAGTAGATTCTGAACCATGTAAGCACGTGTGCGCGCGTGTAAGCCACTGTGAGTGTGTTTCAGATAGTATGCAAGTTGCTCCCCCCTGAGGAAACAGAGAGGAAAAAGGAAGCTACAGAATTAATAGGAAGCTAGCAGGGATAACTGCTGAAGCTAGCAGGTGAAAACAATTAGAAGCAGGCAATTACGCAGTCAGAAAAGTAGCCCAGCCCAGCACTTAAAACTCTGCAAACAGTAGTGCAGGATGTTTCCATTAAGAGACACTGCAAGACAGGAGTAAGCTAATAGAAGTGAAAACTGAAAAAGCTTCACTCAGAGCAGAAATGTTAGGGGCTGCCATAGCTGTCATAATGAGACATAGGCGACTTGCTGAGGGTGGTGACAATGCAGATGGTGCCAGACAACCCACAGTGAGGAGACGGAGAAGAGTGTACAGACCCAGGGTCACCTACCATAGGTTACATGAGCTGGAGATAGTAGAGTGCTATAGAGTGGACAGAGAGCTCCTGCAGCAAATTGTTGAGCTGTGCAGGCCACGCCTCACACACAGAACCAACAGAGGGGAACCCATCCCAGTGGAAACCAAGGTATGTGTTGGCCTAAGAATACTAGCAGCAGGGACCTTCCAGAGACCAACTGGCGATATGATGGGGATATCACAGGCATCAGCCTCCAGGGTACTACACCAGTTCCTGGATGCCATGTCAGCACATGTCGGTGATCATGTATATTTCCCCAATGCCCGTGAGGTATTGGCCAGCAATATGCGTCTCTTCCAGCAAATAGCGGAATACCCTGAGGTACTGGGTGCTATAGACTGCACGCACATACGCATCAAAGCACCAGCCCGGTGGCGGGGTAGGGCCTACATTAACCGCAAGGGCTTCCCCTCCATCAACTGCCAGGTCATGTGTAATGCCCAGGGCATAATAATGAATGTGTGTGCTGGCTGCCCTGGGAGTTATCACGATTCCCACATCTGGCATTTGACGCAGCTGTACCAGACATTTGCCAGTGGGGACATCCCACACGGACACCTAGTGGGGGATGCAGGTTATGCACTGGAGCCATGGCTGATGACACCCATCAGAAACGCACACACACCTGAACAGGAACGCCATAATGAGGCACACGCACAAACACGTAATGTGATAGAGCGTGTGTTTGGGCTGCTCAAGTCACGGTTCCGGTGTCTGGACACATCTGGTGGAGCCTTGCAGTACACACCAACTACATGTACCCAAATTGTCATGGTATGTGCTATGCTACATAATATGATCTTGCAAAAACAGCTGCAGCAGGACCAACATAGGGCCGGGCCAAACAGCCCCACACCATTGCCAAGGCCATCACAGGCAGAGCGTGACTCGGAGGAGGAACAACCTGAGCCTGCCCCAGTAGGCAGAAGGAGGCATGCCCAGTATGCCCTGGCCTTGGCAAAGAGGCAACGCATAGCACATACACTGGCTCAGTAGGAACCCTGGGAATGATACCCCTCTGCCTCACTCATATAGTAACAGGGATGCCTAACATGACACAACCTGCTCTCAAACATGTACAGGGAGTGTAGTATGTGCATCCGACAGAGGCAGCCCTGCAGCACCACCTGAGGCATGATTACCATGTGTTAAGCAATGTAACACCATCTAGTATATGCAAACATGAAGACCCTGCCTAACATCTCACCCTCACCAAGCATGATGCCACACTATGAAGACAAGAAGATCAAGTACAATAATTGGCTGAAGTAATGCAGTCAGTCAAAGGGGAGCCAATGTGTTACAGGCTGGGAAGATATGCGGAGTTTGACATGATGCACCACCTGCTAGGGGTGGCATGCACCTATCATGCCATGCCCCATGGATACTGGCAAAGGCTGTCAGTACCCACAGCATGCCCTGAATAGGTAAGTCTTAAAACACAAACCCAACCTCATAGGTTCTACAAGGGATAGGAACCCAGATGTAATACTACCCCATGACAGATGTACAAACAGCAAGATGTGTGCAATGTAAATGCACACAGTAAGGAGAATGTAGATACCAGTCCTGTAATAGAGAACTGGGCAAGGCTCACATCAGCACCCTAACACTACCAGGTCACACCTCATACTGTGCTGTACAGCCTAAAACATGGAACAAGCTACAAAAGGAGGGTGACTAGCAAGAAATGGCAAGGATAACCACACCCCCATGTTGGTACCACAACAAGAAGCAGCATGGAATATCCATGGTCAAATACCAATGGCTAAAACTGCCTCGCAGTATATAGCCTGCTGCAGACCACTGTCCTAATACCAGGAACAGCACCTGGCCTATGTCGGAATACATGAATATATCAAGCCCCCAAACCACATTATATTGCTCGACTGAAAATACCCAGACATACACCGGTAGCATTGTACTAGCACCAACACAGTAGGAGAAAATTACCCAGATTCCATAAACCAAAATGCCCAGGAACAATGTACTACTCCCACAAGAGGGTAAGCATACTGGATGTGATAATCAGCAACATGTGTACTGGATGGCAAGATGAGAAGTGTACCCCTCACTGGTCAGACCAGACCATAGAGTAAGCACACTGGATATACACACCCTGACCCCAGTCCCTGGCCAGAATACCACAGTGAAAAACATGTGTAAAGTATAGGTTGCAGCCCTCAAAACCGATGTTGAATCCACAAAGGCCCTGTGCAAGTGCAGAATATGGGACACACCACAGAACATGTTATACAGGCATTCCATGAACACAGCCAGGAATGCTTGGGTATGCAATCACAAATAACAACAACACACAATGCCATACACGAGGCATCTGGCATGCTGCCTCCAGCCATTACCAAACCATGCAAGAGAATGAGGAAGATACCACATGATAGAGCAAACATAAAAGGGAAGTAATCACTGACCAGTAGTATGGCAACAACATATGTCCACACATACAATCCACTAAGTCCAGCCACAACAAGTATAACCTATGAATCCAGAGGCAATGTGACACCAGTACCAAGTACACAGACAACCACAACACCCCCCCAATAAATACAAACATATGTGATAGATGCATCCATGTATCCAAAGCAGAGGTTGAGCTCCAACAACTCAGTACTGTCAACACTAGTCAGGAGGAGAAGGTAACCACATACACCACAAACTCAGTCCCACATAGACCTACCACAACTGTAAACCAAACACATAAACACAGACAAATATTCCCGGAGGCCTTAATTACAAACACACCACACCAACAGATGCCTCCAAAGTAGATCACAAGCAACCACAACCTTCAAACATAGCACATGCAACGAATAGTGCATAAAGCTGGTGTGCCAAACAGTCACAGGCCCGAAGGAGAAACAACATGCCTGATACAGTCGTAATAGGTGTCTGTATAGGCAGAAACACAGCTGTCCCACTCACCAGACTGAATAAGGGAAAGGGTAGAGTAAGCTGCTTGTAGGTAGCCACAAAATGCCACTTAACACAAATGCAGGTCACCCCAAAGCAAGCAGAAATATGATCGCTCAATGTCCATGCTGGTGTGAATTACCTGAGATGTACCTCCTGGTCAACATCAAATGAGACATGGATGGTCCCTCAGTATGTACCCCAGGCGGGATGACACTGGCTGTGTGCAGCATCCAACCCTCACCAAGAATGATGCCACAGTACAAACACAGAATGCTCATGTTTAACAGCTGGCACAGTTACCGCTGTCAGTCCAAGAGGGTGTAATGTGTGTCTGCTTGAGATGTCAAGCATGACAAGCCATGCTGCTGTTACAGGGGTGGCTGTCAGCTGTTACCCATGTGCATCTGGATACTGGATAAGGCCTTTGCCACCTCCATAGAGCCGTATGTAGGCAAGGCCAAAAAGACTACCCACCACCCTAGAAAACATAAGTGGTAGGAAACATAAGGGTAATGCTGACCAATGCCAGATGTGTAAACTGCAATATGCATGCCCCTGAGGCACTTCCCATTATGGAGAACATTGATGCCTGTCCAGTGACAGAAGCCTGCTGCAGGCCTAGTGATACCACACCAGCACTACTAGGTTATACCACATACCATGTGTTATGGCCCCAACACCTGCACCAAGACATCAAAGGAGGGGGAGTATCCATATGCAGCACAGACACCCATATAGCCAGGTAACTGACAATGCACAAAGCAGCGGACACCACCCATGTGCACATAACTGTAGTCAAAACTGCTGTACAGTCTGTAGCATGTGACATACCATACTCTCACACACAAGAACCCCACCCAGACATCCGAAGACACTGGACAGTATGGATGTCCCACCAAATACCAGACAAGGTACACAAAGTACCACATAGGTGTCAACCCATTATGTATGCAAGGAGTCATCAGGGACCTAGGGACACAGGTCGACATTAATCTGTCATGTGACAGCCACAATGCCAATGTGGCTATGAAGACTGTTGATACTGGACACCGTATCATGAAAGGATTCACACCAACATCAACAGAGGTCACTGTGCCGCTGTACTGTTCCCTTATCAGACCCATAATCTAGTACAATGACTCATATGGGATGTACCATACGTGACACCTGCAGCGGTTCGAAGACCCCCTAGTTACCCCACCAACAGGATAAAGGGTGTGAAATATATGTCATATGCTGCCTGGCTGTAGACACCCCAGCTGACTGCAGTCACACACTGCCTACACAGAGGCATTGTATGTCTGTTGTACCAGGCCATGTCCAACACAGGAGTAATGGACATGCTACACCACAGGAAATCAAAGCCATTGGAGCTGTGAGAGTCACAGATGTCAACCTCAACACATAATGAAATAAGATGTGCTTGAGGGACAGATACATAACCCATAGGCTCCCCACACCCAGAAACAGGATCCCAATCCATGGTAGGCAGAGCCCCTCACTGACACCCCTCAACAGGAATATTGCCAAGTGGATGGATGACCGTACATGTATACTGGGGTCCCCACTGTGTCACGACCAGACAGAGGCACAGTGAAGAACCTCATAAATGGCCATAATTGAACATAGCAAGGGGTGGAGAAAGACACACACACTCTAGCTAGGCTTACTAATGGCCTAGGGTGTCTAGCCTACTATGAACCCATGAACCTATGAAGATACAACACGTACAGGACACTAAGGATAATCACAAGGCTTACCCAACTGATGGTAGGAACCATGTTGGGCATCCACAGATATGCTCCGAATCACACAGATATTACAAACAACATACCAAACACACATATTGCTAACATACAACCTGTCAGGTGCAGTGCAAACACCCCCCGAGTGCAAAATACCTATCCCAGCAGATGGTCCCCTGACATTGCAGATGCTGAGGTAACAGCCATCATCTGCAAAGCAGAACACACAGCAGCAAAGGTATGTAATGCTGTCCTGTGCTGAGGCCAACATGGACCCCAAGAGTAATGGAATGCAAAATCACACTACTGGCCAATGTCAGCCTTACCACAGGATATGTACCCAAAGAGCAGTGTACAACAACAGTGGTCCATCACAACAAAGGTGTTGCCTGAATGGATACTCCAAACTACCACCCCAGGATCCTGACAAGCTTGTTCTGCACAGCTATGCAGTATGTACCGCAGACAGAAGGCTAATGTGGACCTACTGATACTGGACCCTACACACTGTGGCTGTTGTAACTGCAGAACCTGCCCCTAAACATGTCTGACCCATTTGAAGCAGTCATTAAGGTCATTGATGAGGGCTATGTGGTCCACACAGCGTAGCTGGACCGTGCACATGCTTCTAGACAATACCGTACGTGTTCAGTATGGATATGTTCACCAGCTTAAATATACACCCCTATGTCAGTAGAGGGGTTGCAAAGCAGACCAAGGACAGAACCGACATGGTCAGACATGCCGCATACATGTCAGACTACAAAGCGGATATGAGTGGCATCCCACAAGGCCTGGTCTTGGCCCCCCCCGTTCTGTATACATGTCCCATAGGTATAGGCCAGCATGGAAGGACTGTGACTGAGCATGTATGCCGAGGAGTACAAACAGCCCACCATATCCGACCCCCAGCTGACACAAGCAACCCACAAAAGGGCCACCTACAAACAGACAACTGTAGCCATAGCCATGTCAGCAAGCTAATTGCAGAACTGTGTATAGACAACCACCGTGGATATACAGTAAGTGCCCACAAATTACCACACAGGTGTTAACCCATGAGGCACCTAACATGTAATGTGAGACCTGGGTACAAAAGGTGATAAATATTCTGCACTGGACAAACATGTGTCTGTAGTATTCGCAGAAACATTTACCATATACCCACCCAAACATGAAGGCTGGCAGATGTAGATAAGGGGAACTCACTCTGGCTCTGCAGCCATCCTCCATCAGCATCACAACTGACTACAATAGCCCCTGTGGGATATACCGCAGCAGACACCTCCAACAACTGTAAAGTCCACAACAGTACCCCACCAGGGGTAGCAAAGAGCCTGAACAGATGCCATGTGTTTCCTGAGTAAACAAACTGCAGCCCCACACACCGCCATCCTTCCCAGCTACAGGAAAGCTGTGCCTGATGTATGAAGCCATGTCCAACCTGGAATGAATGAACATGTTGCACCTTGTACAATCTGAATGGCAGTGAGCTATGCACATGAGAGACCTGAACCCCAGCACTGACATACATAGGACAAGCTGTACAGAATGATCCATAACACAGAAGGCACCCCCACACTTCAGTAAACTCCTGGTACAGGTCAGCCAAAGTGCCACATATCGACACCCCTCAAGAGGCATCCTGATGAGTGTATGGGAGATGGTAGGCTACCCTGGGTATCACTGTTATGTCAGAGGTAGACAGAGGCACAGTATACCAACCATGACATATGTAATCGCAAACTCCAGTTACAATGTGTGTCGAAGGACAAACACACCCTGTGACTACCATCAGAAATGGCCTATGGAACATCGCTAGTGTTTGCCAATGTCCACCCATGTTGTGGAATACACTAGCAATGTTGGACGAGCCTGGTGTAGGTAGTCCATATCTGAACATATTGCAACATGGTCATATGTGCACAACTGGCCCCTACACAGTCTGTTGTGCTCACTATGAAGATGTCAAGCAGTGATAGGACTAAAGCCCAGGATACTGTCCACTACAGTGAAAGTACCAAACCAGTACACTATACGGTACTACAGTGTTAGGTCATTATGAAAGTATGTTGAGAACTGTCTGCAAAGTATCCCATGCAATTCCTGCAGACACAGTATAATCCCTGTTGTGGCAGACACGAAGCAGTTGGCCAGTTAATACACAACATGACACCCAGCACACAATCATAAACGTGCAATAATGTCGAAGGTCACACACACACAAATATGTGTTGGACTTCAGAGTGCAACATATGGAAAGCTCACACTGGGCATGCTCGCACACTTTGATAAATGAGGCATATGTCAGACAACATGCCATGGAAAGGCTGAACTGGGCATGCTCACACACTTAGGCCATATCTCCGTTTAGCAGTTGGCCACACATATCTGGTATTTGTACGTGTCAGTCCAGGAACCAATCACAACACAGCAATCAGCCCAGTGCACACAGTAAATGACCACAGAGACATAAGTGATATAGTGGATCGCCGTCATATGCAAACATCTGCCACAGATACACAAGTTGGTCATAGGAACAGGGAATGCTATGGCAATAAAGACCTGCAAACAGTAGAACAGCACAACAAATATTGTGCATCCGACAATTGAACATGTGGGTGTAGAGGTCAATACTAGGCTTCTTGCCCCAGGGAATGGCAGCTCAGCTAGAGTGTGCTTGGCATCTGCATCCCCAGGATAGTAGGCTACCGTGCCACTGTAAAGTAGGTCACAGAAGGCAACATGTGAGGCTAGTGAGCTGTGCCTCTGTCAAGCAGGGGCACCGTGGAGGTCTCAGGGATTGAATGTGCTAAGCCACAGCCATGTTGTCAGTGTGTGCTGTGAGAGGGTTGCCGAGGATCTCTGACAGTAGGTGTCCGTCAATAACAGACTGAGGGGAGCCCTATCTGCATTCTCTGGACGATTCCACTGTCAACACTGTGTTGTAATGAGTATGTGTGAATGAAGTGCCGTGCTGGAACCGTCCACAGATGTCCTCCCTCTGTGGGCTACAGCTCTGCAATGTATTAGGTCGCTCTGTCTGTTGAACGGCGCATATATGGCCGGTGTACAGCTGACAGGTGTCTTGTTGTGGAGCAGTCATGGGTATACGTGGGATAGCATGACCAATGCAAACTGTACACATGCTCATAGGATGCAAGTGTCAAGGATTATGCTGAGTGGCCAGTATAGTCCTCCAGCATGGGTCCTCTGAAGTCATCCACCCCAGTCTACACAACTGTAGAGTCTGCTTGTGCTAAACACAGTTTGTGTGCAGTGACAACCTTGCCTGGGGGTGGAGATGAGATATGGATGTCCAGGGAAAGGTGGTCATGGTCAGATATCAACAATGGTGGACTACCTCTGGTGTGGAACAGTGAGTACCCACGTTGCAGATGGACAGGTGCAATATGTATTCATCCATGTGGCTGTGGTGTGTGGTTCTGCCATAGTACATGGACCCACAAATTGTAGTGGCGGTAGGGTAAAGTGGTAGAGGCCTGAGTAGTTCTCACACACAATATGCCTGTACCTGATGTTAACAACTGGAATGGTGTATGTGAATACCTGCATATCCTGGCACTGTTCCCAGGGAAGCTAAGTGTGTGTCCTGGATGTGGGTGTGGTGTTCTGGACTGGTTGTGTTGTGTGTTACAGGTCCTGTGGTCCCAAAGCATGGTATAGAACATAACCTGCCAGTGCGATGTGCATATCTGACCCTGACATAGGTGGCTGCAAATGCATATATATGCTATCCCCCACCTGACAGGTAGTACTACATCTACATACCTCTGTGGAAATAAAGATGTCAGCACCCTAGAAATACTACAGGCACAGAACAGATGCCCAGTAATTTGGATAGTGTGCTCTGCTAATGCGTCTCCCTCAAGTGTCATAATATAGTTAGGTAGGGGTTTGAATCCTGCAAATGCTCAGTGTGGGTGAGTGGGGTTTGTGTGTGTGAAAGGCTGTGAGAGGGAAATGTCCCTTTTGGCAACTGGGAAAACACACTACAGGATGCACATTCCCCTTTCTAAACACTGATGATGTCAGCACCCTATAAGTATAGCAGGAGAAGGGAAACCTCCCAGTAATGCGAATCGCGTGTTCTGCTAATGCGTCTGTCTCGAGTGTCATAACATAGTTAGGTAGTGGTTTGAATCCTGCAAATGGCAAGTGTGTGTGTTTGGATGAGGGGGGTTACTGTGTGAGGGAAATGTCCCTTTTGGCAACTGGGAAAACACACTACAGGATGCACACTCCCCTTTCTAAACACAGATGATGTCAGCACCCTATAAGTACAGCAGGAGAAGGGAAGCCTCCCAGTAATGCGAATAGCATGCTCTGCTAATGCGTCCGTCTCGAGGGTCCTAACATAATTAGGTAGCGGTTTGAATCCGGCAAGTGTGTGTGTTTGGATGAGGGGGGTTACTGTGTGTGTGCAAATATGTATGAGGAAAATGTCCCTTTTGGCAACTGGGAGAACACACTACAGGAAGCACACTCCCCTTTCTAAACACAGATGATGTCAGCACCCTATAAGTACAGCAGGAGAAAAAAAGCTTCCCAGTAATGCGAATAGCGCGCTCCGCTAATGCGTCCGTCTCGAGTGTCATAACATAGTTAGGTAGTGGTTTGAATCCTGCAAATGACAAGTGTGTGTGTTTGGATGAGGGGGGTTGCTGTGTGTGTGTGAGAGAAATCCCCCTTTTGGCAACTGGGAGAACACACTACAGGATGCACACTCCCCTTTCTAAACACAGATGATGTCAGCACCCTATAAGTATAGCAGGAGAAAAGAAGCCTCCCAGTAATGTGAATAGCGCACTCTGCTAATGCGTTTCTCCTGAGTATCGTAATGTAGTTAGGTAGGAGTTTGAAACCTGTAAATGGCATGTGTGTGTGTTTGGATATGAGGAGTTCGTGTGTGTGCATTTCCGTATGAAAAACATGTTAGTTTTGGCAATCAGGAGATCGCACTACCTGATGCACATTACCCTTTCAAAATACTGATGTTGTCAGCACCCTATAAGTATAGCCAGAGAAGAAGCACTCTCTAGTAAACCGAATAGTGCGCTTTGCTAATGCGTCTCTCTTATGTGTCATGACTTAGTTAGGTAGGGGAATGAATCCTGCAAATGGCAAGTGTGCATGTGTGTGGGGGTAGTAGGGTGTGTCTAAATGCAAGTGTGAGAGAACAGATCCTTTAGGCAAATACTACAATACACCAGATGCTGCATACTCCCCCAGTAAACACAGGGGATGTCACCACACTATCAGCACAGCCAAACAGGGATAGTTGGCTAGTAATGCCAATAGTGTGCTCTGCTACTGTGTCTATTACCATTGTCAGAGTACAGATAGGTATGTTTTGGTAACCCACAACTGTCACGTGTGGTTGTGTCACACAGTATGACCTTGTGTGGGTGTTTGTACATAACAATGCATGCCATTGCCTAAACCAGCAATGGCATTGCACACATGATGTATGTGTGTGACACATACACATAAATACCTGTGACCTGCAGTAGTTACCATGTCTGACACATGCTTTGTGTGGATAAATGGTATTTGCAATGTATACCAATATGAGTGTGTCTTACTGTGCAGGGTCCGCACGTGGTATGTCCCTATACAGTGTGGGTGTCTATGGTGAAAGACCTACAGCAGGGGATACACATCTGGCTGGGCCATATAGTGTACATGTAGTCGATGTACAGGTGCTGCATGTTCCCACCTGTTGTGGTAGTGGTAACATGTCATTCCACTGCAATTCGGTGACCACATGCTGTGAACTCTTCAACTAGTGTGTTGTAGCTACAGTAATGCTCACACACAATGTTTGGCTGGATGCAGTACGGCCTTATAAACACAGTTCATGAGACTGTCATATTGCCGGTGTTGTTATGGAGGATAGGTGGTCTTCCTGTGTATGTGAGGGTTGTGTGTGCCAGGCTATGAACCAGATGGCAGTCCGACACACTGTCAGCTGCACATGAGTAGGCCCTGATGGTTTGTGCTCTGCCAACAACCTGGAGGTGTGTGTATCTGTGTTACCTTGGGATACCACCCCCCTATCCATGTGTTTTACATGTGTAGGGGACGACAGGCATGGTATGGGGCATAACCTGTCAGTGATGGGTAACACCTGTGAGCCAAGAATCATGAATCTGGTACTGCACAGACATTGCAGTTCACCGTGCTGAGGGCAGTGTCTGGTGCATGCATCTTCCGGTGTACACTGCTGTTGTTGTGTAGCAGCACTGTTAGTGTCCTAACCTGTGTGATACCCATGGAGGTCGCTATGTAAACCATGTCCTGCAGCATAAGGCAGTATGCGTGTACCAAGGAGCTTTGCCATTATACACCGGGCCATGGGTGTCACGTACAAGATGACCCGCGCACATCATTGTGGCTTCCCTAGCATGTAAGCCCACGTTGACAGCCAGTGGATACCCTATGAATGACAGTGGAGACTGAGCATAATGTAGACATACAACACCCTTCCCACATATAGTGGTAGAATACCTGGTGAGGGTATGTTGGCAACCAACATCAGGCTCATACTGGCCTGTGCCACATGCTGAGAGATCCATTCTATGTTCCCTATCATGTAGTCCAGGGAGGTATGTCTCAGGCAGCCACACTGGCATGGTCAATGAGTGAGTCATATCTGTCCATGCCTCTGACTGACCTGTATGCATGTGTGCTGTGGTGGACCATAGTGCCCCTGAGTCATATCACTGTGACCTTCACCAGATACAGCCTGTTGAGCGGGACCCCAGTGCAGCACACAAGACAGGTACCTGACACATCTGTAACAGGTGTGTTGTGTACCCCTACAGGCTGTGAGTGTGTGGCACAGGGGATGTGCGTGCCATGTGTGGCATGTGCTCTGTTCCGATGGAACATATTCCTGTGTGCCAGCTGCGGAGGTGTGTGATGCCCAGGCAGGCTGCTAGTCTGAGTCCCCACGTATGCCCCAGTGTGTTCAGCATGCTGTCAGTGTGTGTCAATGTCTGACTGGTATTGTTGTCACTGTAATATATTGTATTGATTTATTTATTTATCCTACATTTGTTGACTGGGATAGCCCGACTGGGTGCATGTCCATTTCCAGGGGAGGCCCGTGGAGACAAGCTATGAGGGTAGCAGATACAGCATTACATAATACTAGCATTACATATTACAAACAGATTATTTACAGAGATTACATAAGTAAGCAAGTCAAACATGTTCCACAGGTTAATGTTAGACCTGAGCACAAGTCAGGATTAAATTAAAATTACACAGTAAAGTGGTTCACAGAAGTTACACATTCGAGTTAGCCAGGCTTGATACATTGACATAGCCAGTTAAGTGACAAATGTTGTTTGAGTCTACTGTTAAATTGACCTAAGGTGGACAGTAGGGTAATATCAGCTGGAAGTGAGTTCCAGGATCTACTTGCAGGGTTTGCAAAGAGAGAATCACCGGCTGTGTTATTAAACTTGCTACTCTGAAGTAGTACTTTGTTAGAGGATCGAAGCAGTCTAGGGTTGTTATAGGGGGTGATAATATTTGAAGTGCAGGAGTATTGTCTGAATTATAGAGGATTTTATAGGCCATAATCAGTTGGTTATACTGTATTAGGCTGGGTATTGCAAGCCAACCAAGCTGATTTAGATTGATGCAATGATGTGTCCTAAAAGGCAGCCCAGTGGCAAACCTGGCAATGTGGTTGTAGCAAATTGAGTGTTTGTTAAGGACAGTCTTGTTCATATTCGAGAGTAGAGGGGATGCATACAGAAGGGTTGAAACAAGGTGTGAGCGAGTTATGGCACCTTTAGCTTGAGGGGCTAGGAAGGCTTAAATTCTGTAAAGTGACCCTAATTTTCTATTGATGGCTCTGATAATCTGGTTAACATGTATGTCACATTTGAGATTATTGTCTATGATGACACCTAATAGTTTCGGAGATGGGTCAGGGGAGATTATTGTGCCATCAGTTGATGTTATGGTAACGGTGAAAGTGGTAGACCTACGTGTTGGTGAAATAACAGCAGTTTAGTTTGATTGGGATTTAGGATCAGGCGATGTTCAGAAAGCCAGTTTGCTATTGTATTAAAGGTGGTCTGGGTAGCTGACCATAACTCTACTGGAGATGTGGCTGAGCAGATCAGAGTAGAGTATTCAGCATATTGGATACAGCTGACTTTTGGGATGACAGTATAACGGTCGTTAATGAAGATGGAGGACAGCAAGGGCCCTAGTATAGAGCCTTGTGGTACTCTGAGGGTGTTAGGTAGAAGGTTAGAGAGTTTGTTCTGCCAGAGGCCAGCCTGCTGTCGACCATGCAGGTAGGATTGAAACCATTGGAAGGCTCCAGTATCTAGACTGTCTTTGCAGGGTGTGGAGTACAAGTTGGTGATCAACCATATCGTATGCCTTTGAAATATCCAAAAAGAGGGCTGCGGATATATAATTATTGTTGCAAGTATGACTTATGGTGTTAGTAAAGGCTAGGAGGCCTGACGTAGTGCTGTGATGAGGACGTAAGCCATGCTGAGTGTCTGCCATAATGCGAGTTTGGATTAGGTGGCGCATGACTTGTCTATGACGAAAGTTTCCATAATCTTTGCAAGTGGAGAGAGTATAGCTATTGGCCTATAATTGGAGACTTCAGTAGAGCTGCCTCCTGTGTGAAGTGGGCTTACATATGACATTTTCCAGATGGTGGGAAAGTTAGATTCTAACATGATTCCTTTGATTACCATTGAGACGGGGTAAGCAATAGCATCATCTGGTTTTGATAGGTACTCGGCAGGGAGTTGATCAGCAGAAAGTGTAGTGGGTTTCACTGTTACAATCAAGGACAGAAGTGAAGTGGCGACTGGTTGGCAGCTGGACACAAGTAGTTTTCTAGGGGTGCTACTTTCAGGACCAGGGGAGCTAGGAGGTAGATGGCTAGCTAGGGCCTGAAATGTCTCAGTAAAGAACTGGTCAAAACTATCAGGAACATCTTCAGGGGTATTATCAATAGTAGCAGCAGGGATTGGGGTTGACCCTTCCCCTGGACGTAGTATATACGACATGCCACCTGACACGGTATGGCATTACTGGGTTCAGAGACCAGTCCCCAGATTGGCTGTGTGGTGGCATCCCACACATGTGTTGTACGTTCCTGGCCAAGGGTGATGGCTGACTGCATACATGTGGCAGCTGTAACAATGACACATGACTCACATAAACCACAACTGGACCATAGAGGCGATTCACAGGTTACCTTTACACATGCTACCCTAGTAGTGTGATTGCCATGGTGAGTACCAACACATAGGGCCAATGGGGAACAACATACTGAAGGTGTGTATGTGTGGGTGTACCGCTACTGTTTCATAGCACTGACATATATGACTGCACACGTGGGTAAATGCCAGGTAAGACGTGTGCAATGTGTCACAGGCAATGTACATGCGTACAGGACAGACAGTGACGTTCTGTCATGTGTAAAGTTGACATACGTATCGTACGCTATGCAGATGTCACTAGAAGTCTACAGAAGCACTGTAACTCTGCATTGCAGGTGTAAGCAGTGTTCCAGGGGACCCCAAGCGAACATGCATGCAAAGCTACAGTAAACAGGGCTGGAAGTAGTGCATTATACAACAAAGAAGGGGTAACAATAACAGTAAGTAACAATGCAAATATGTAGGCACTATCAACATGTACCCAGGAATATGCAGCACAGATGCCCATGGTAGAACCAATATTATGTCATACTTATTTGTGATTTGGATTACATTGGTACTGCACACATATCTACATGCACGAACATCCACATGGCATAGTCGTTGTGGGCAACTTGACACCATTACTGTACATGTCCACCATTGCATATCACTACTTGCATTAGCTTTCCCCCTGTGCTACCCATGTATGCGGCTATCTGTTGACAACCTTACCACCGGCATGCAATTATGTGCAGCTGTTATACTTTGGTATGTACTATGGGTGCAGATAACAATTCAGGACATTCATACAGTTACTGCAGCAGGCATGCTGGGATAAACACACAGTCATAGCAGCACACTGTACTGTTACCAACATGATACTACTAATACACTTCTATGTAGTCACCCTGTGCATCAGCAACGTGTTTACCTGTTCCCGCAATGATGTTGGAGATTGCAGGAGGTGGCACAGTGTCATCATATGCACAGGGTGTGGATTAGGTATGCCTGAGTCAGCCACTGATACCACCAATTGACATGTGTGTGTATGTGTGTTGGTGAGGGGCAGCAGTACAGGGTGGGGCAGTGTTGGTGCAGTGTGTGCGTGCATGTGATTGCCCTAGGTGTTAACATTTCGCATGTGTGTATGCACGCACACAGTTCCACCTCATGGCTGCCATATACAGGAGTTTGTGGACAGCCACAGACTGCACCTGGCAGGCCATACAGATCAGTGTCTGTGTGCACGGACATGGTACCTGTGCCTGGCAGGGGTGCTACGGACTGTATCCAGTACAAAGCCAGACTGGGTACTGTCATCAGAAGCGGGAGTGTGTTGACTGGACACAAGTCCCTGTTGGGACTGTCCAGAGCCACGTGCACGTGGTCTCCTGGGGCATTCCAATGACAGCACAGACCCAGCATTGCTGGGGCTGCTGCTGGCAAAATGGGGGCATGCGCGAGCCTGTTGTCGTCCGCACCGACTGCCAGCTGCTGCTGCTGCCGGCATACGGCCACGTCGATGCCGCAAACGCCCACCATTGCCCTGGCTCATGGACAACTGGTTGTGGAACTGCTGTAATATGTCCCCACAACATCTGTCTATGACATCGGTGAAGTTACGGATAGCATCCGCAATGTCATGCATACTGTCTGTCATGGCTGTGCGACATGCTCTGAGCTCCCTCAGACCCTGTCTGGTGTACCTTTCCATATGTGACTGTGCCTGCATGACAGTCTGAAACATAGCTGAGGTTGACAGACCTCTTTGGGCACGTCGGCCAGAGGCAGTACGCCCACGGATGCTCCCACGAGAACCCATGGGCAACTGTCTGTGTGGTACCATCGGAGGACCCTGCCCATGGCTGCTGTGTGGGGACGCATGTGCCACAGATACCACATTACCCTGGTCTATGCCCACTGTATCCTGTCCGTCACCTAGGGACAATGGTGACAAAGGAGTACAGGCAGGATGACTGTGCGCAATGATGGGGTTGACAGCTGTGTACTGTCAATTGGCTGACCAATGGCAGACCCTGACACACCTTCCTGTACCATTACACAAATATCATCATTACCAGTAGCCGTGGCACAGGATTCAGGTTCCCTGCTGCAGGTCACCAGAGCAGCCCCAGAACCTGTGGGATGAAGACAGGAAACACAGTTTACAGTCTCCAGACATTGTTACCAGTGATGCACTTATACACACATGCACACATGCACACATGGACACATGCACACAGGCACACATGCACACATGCACACAGGCACACATGCACACATGCACACATGCAGACATGCACACGTGGACACATGCACACGTGGACACATGCACACATGCACACATGCACACGTGGACACATGCACACATGGACACATGCACACATGCACACATGCACACGTGGTCACATGCACACATGGGCACATGCACACATGCACACATGCACACGTGGTCACGTGTACACATGCACACATGCACACATGCACACATGCACACGTGGACACAGGCACACATGCACAGATGCACACGTGGACACAGGCACACCTGCACACATGCACACATGCACACATGGGCACAGGCACACCTGCACACATGCACACATGCCCGCAGTATACACACAGAGCACTACTGAGTTACACTACTGTTACTAGCATTATCAGGACTATTATAGGTTATGTTAAACACACTCACCAGCATGGATGGCCTGTCTTGCTGTAACCCTGGAGGGACCTGCAGAAATGATAAGATTAATGTCAGTGGGCACAACTGTGCCATTGATATTGCATATGATACAGTGTACAGAACACTCAGGTGTACATATGGCATATTACCTGCACGCTCCATGTCGTGCTGCTGTGTGGAACCAGCCTCCATCATAATGCAGGTGTACTGCTGTTGGTGTTCGGGTGCTGGAGCCACAACACTTAGGAGTAGCCCCTCCAGTCTGGTGAGGGGGGGATGTGTGGCCACCCTCCTCCTGTGGCGACCTGTTGCCTGTGGATATCTGATGCACGCTGCCGGACACTTCGGATTAAATCACTGCAGTGATGTCGTACCTGCTCATATGTCCTGTTATGCGTGCCAATATCATTTACCCTACGGACAAGGTCTTGCCACAGTGCGGCCCTCTCCTGCTGATTCTGACTGATGCGGGAAACAGGATGTCATACTCCCGCACCAGGCTCTGGTGGATCTCCTCATCTTCTGCCACAGAGTAGGTGGGGTTATGCTGTCGCGCCATCTCCCTGGAAGAGAACACAGACAGGATATCAGCAGACCATGTCAGCAATATATGGCACACATACTATACATGACACTCATGTGTAGTGATATACTACTACTCCCATATGTTGCATGTGTGTGTGTCGTGGTGGATACACAGGTACATGGCCAGATATCAGTGCTCAGCCAACACCTGTGCAACAATACCTGCCACATTCCACACAACATAGTAGCATGCCCCATCGGTCAGCACACACTGACAGGTGCAATGCACAACCTCACTCTGGGGGTTCATCCCAAGGTACTGTATGTGGGACACCGTCCACTACTGTGATGTGGACAGACGTTACTCAGCCTGGATATACATATCCCACCACCACCACCAGCACAGTAGACTACTTTGATATGTATGTGATTAGACAGTTATTCACTTGCTGGGACTGAGATGGTATCCATGCAGCACACTGGGCCAGTGGAAGCCACAAGCCACACTGCTGACCCCTTTGCAAATGCTTACCATGTACATGCCACGGATTGCATGGAACTTGCACACACATGTCTAACCCAGACCCTATGCACAAAGGTTAAGCATCCTGTCCGGTGGACCCCAGACAGAGGCAGATTGTATAACAATAGCAGGAGGCTACTGCAGGACAGAGCACATTCACATTAAGGGAAGGCATCTGTGGTCAGCACTGGTACTACGCTACGGTCTGTCATAACAACAGCCACGGCCTACTCTGGGAGGGAAATGGACACAAACACTATGGATGACCACAAGGCCTTCTTCAGTTATGTTACACATATGGACCACATGCCTCAGATATGCTCTGTGTTAATACACACCTACTTAACATTCACCAAACACACGGATATTGGCAACAATCTTGCAGACATGTTCGGTGCACATATCCCCCCTCCTTCTCCCCCACCTTTAAAATATTTATCCCAGCTGGATGTAACCTCCCTATCATCTCACATGTCCAGGTGAGGGCCGCCCTCAGCAGAGGAGAACACACAGCATCACTGTGACCTCGTGGTACCCCTGGATGTGTACTACCGGCACTCCGAGAGGACATACCACCGCATATAACACTGATAGTTTATCTTGGCCGTACTACAGGATATGTACCTGGACAGTGGCATACAGCAACAGTGGTCCCACACCACTAAGGGGGCACCTCGACTGACCCTGGGAATTAACACATCATATGCATAACCGGCCTGGTCTGCTAAGCTATGGAATTATGCAGTATGGGATGCATATGCAGTGACATCGGGTACCTGCAGACACTTGTTCCCAGCCAGTGTGCCTTTGGGATGGGCTGATCCTGACTTTTGAACCTGGCTGATGTTTCAAAGCAGTCACTACAGCCATTGCTGGGCCAACGCACAGACAAATGCTGCCAGGATCATGGCCTATGACTGATTGACATGTGATGTATGGTCATCCCCTTTTGGTGGAACTACATACACACAACATATCACATGGATATACCTATGGATACAGACCTATGACACATTTGGAGGGTTCACAGTATGCACACTATTAACCTGCTACTTTGCATTACCTCTGTTTGTCGCAGCTGGTTGCGTTACCACAGCTTCTGCTTGCTGCTGCTACTGTCAGTGCTGACAGCTTCAGGTGACAGAGTCACAGTGTCTGATTTTTTATTTATTTTTTTGCTCTCTCTCTCTCTCTCTCACTTCTCGCTCTCCCTCTGTCTGCTTACAGACAATGCAATGAATGTATTGCATGTGGGGAGTGTTAGCACTGGATGCTTTTGTAGGTATCTGCATAGGTCCATGTGATGGCCTCTGCACCAATTGTAAGCCAGCATTTGCTAATTGCATACAGCCAGTTGTGTACTGATTGCAGTTCTCACTGTGATTTCAGGTCAGTGCTATAAAAGGGTATGTGGGATAGGCATTGCCCTTTCAAATTGTGAGGGCGGGGACCATGCTGGTATGCTGTGGACAGTGTTCTGTGAGTGTAAAGGTTAGTATCTCTCTCATGCTTCAGGCTGTGTTGTATATTCACAATTCTCCATTCCTCTCTCATGTTCCCTGTAGCAAGTGTGTATGCACATTGGCTCCTACAACTATATATAGATATATATTTATATATATATATGTACATATGCATACATATATCTATGTACTTTAACTGACCTTATTATCTACAAGCTGCCAACTAGCATGGCTGTTTCTGTTCACACACTACTATTATGGAAATCCAGTAGTTTTGACAGTAATTTTAAATGACATGCTTTGTGTACTACACATCCTATATTCCCTTTACATTCATCCCTACTATTACATGTTATATTTATTTTAGCACAATGTTTTTGTATAAGAGTCATGGCTTAGTGGTAGGTTGTACAGACTAGTGTTTCCAAGGTTTGGGACTGACAGTGGGATTTTATTTTTCTTTTGAACTGAGTACAGGACCTGTCAATCAAAGTGACTAAGGCACTTTTAAGCAGTTGTAACCGGGTTAGCACTGGTTTGCGCGGAGCTCACGCATGCGCACTGGCGATTAGCTCATCGCACACATGCGACACCCGCTACAACCGCTAACGGTGCTTACTCTGGCACACACCGCTATTTTCTTTGAAAGAAAGAAAATGGGGAGACAGGAAAGTGGTGAAAAGGGGTCACAAAGAGGGTAAGACAGTAGGGAAACAAGCTTGGGATGTGCAGGAGGGATGTAGGTAAGGCCCATAGCTGCCCATTTCTTCATCAGCAACAGCTGTGCATATGTATGTAATTTGGTGTGACATTTGAAACCTTCCACCCCTGAGAGAGGTGTCAGGACAACAATAATACTTGTTGTACAGCCAATTGTAATTGATAGGTTCCATGTCCAGCAGACATGTGTGCAGAATGGGCAGCTATGTATGGGGCATAATTTTTTTGTGGGTACAGAGTGCCCTTTTTTCTTTTTTTTTTTTTTCAGGTGAGAGTGGTATGTCAGGTGAAGGAAGTCGGTACAGCTGGGGAGGAAGGTTGGGTAGGGAAACAGACAAGACAAACAAGACGCATACAGGGGCGGTGTATGACACGTGTGGGGGGGTTACACAATTGATTTGGATATCCAGAGCCCATGAGCCCACAGATGGCAACAGTGGAACTGATATCCCCACCCATAGGCAGTTGCCACTGTTCCTTCACTGCCCAGGACGGGGCTGTGCTGGGGGCTGTGTAGGCGGGGCAACAGGCATGCCCGTTAGTTGCGCCACCCATGCCTCGAGCTGGCGTAGAGGCTCAAGAACAGAGTCCCGAATCTCCCTATGCACCACAGTCCGGATGCTACGGAGGGTGAGTGGTGGTTCTCCTCCGGCCACACTTGCAGAGGGGGGGTGAGCCCCATCCCCTGCAGTGCTTCCACCCGCAGGTGGCACAGGGCCACCGGAGGAGGGTCCAGACTCGGCACTAGTGCCAGGTGCACTCACCAGCTGAGGTGGGAGAGGTGGGTCTGCTGGAACCCGCCTTCCCTGTCATCCTATGTTTTGCATTATGTCATGACAGTTTGGGTTAGTGACATATAATACCATTCACAATTAGTTGTAACAGCATGCATTAGTATTCCCATTAACCAAACAGCCAGATATTCACACCATTGAACAGCGTGCATAACACATGCATAATTTGAACAGAAATACACAGTCCAACAACATGCAGGGTTAATTGATGGCAACAGGCCATCAGGTGCGGATGTATGAACAGGGCAGATGCATCAACAGACATGCAGATATATATGACCCAACAGGACAAATGTCCAGGGGTGTTAATTGTGATTGCACATACCATTTTCACGTGGAATGGGTTATATGTGGTTATAGGGTGGGGTAAAGAAAGTAATATTAACACCTTGAATAACAATACATATGCTGTACATTTCTAATAGCTACAGTTATATACACACTACTGTTCTAACTACAGTTTCCTATATGATAACTATTTCAACTTGGTGATAGGACTGTTACTGCAACATCAATATACATTTTAGTGTTCTTCATACACATTCATATCTAGCTTTGTTCAGCTACATCATATTGCTACATTTGCTTTATATAGCTGTAGACAAGTGTGGATGTTTGGTATATCAGACAATCATCCTATCTGCATATTTCAGACTGAGAGCAACATATCTAGATTTTGGGATACACATTCCACATGCAGCAACACTTTGAACAGATTTCGCTGTTTGGTTTTGAATCTCACGTGCATTTCATTCTGTCTTGACTGCAGTATACTTTATTCAGGGGTTATTACTACTGTATTGCTGGATTCATGACACTTTCTCACACTCTCTCACTTGCTTTCATTTTACTATTCAGGATGGTACTTACTTCTAAGCTTTATTGACATGCTTTACCTGTAGTTATTACAATCCTTTCCAGCAGTCTCACTTCTGTCATATTTCAGTATTTCCACAAGGATATATTTCACACATGTGATTTCATCATCTTCTGCAGCTATACTTCTCAGCCTGCTGCAGGTTGTGTACTATTTTCTTACAGGTAGGGCATTTTTATTTCAGAATATATGTCAGACAGTTTCATTTTTCGGTTTAACTTACAGGCTGAAATACACTTTTGTAATTAAGCATGACTTGCAGGCACTTTCACACTGTTACTTGCAGATTTTATTCCTTACTGACTACACTGCACTCTTTTGCTGACTGTCATACTTTTATATTTCTTTACGGTTACTGGTAGTGGATTACTGACCTGCCTGGTGGCGCAACCGCACCAGCCTATCGCCATAGGCTCTGCGGTTCGCAGAACAGACACCTGCAGCTGTAATATAAATGAAGTAATATTGGAATACACATCTCCATAATATCAGCTAGTTTAATTTCTTACATACATAATTAAATGTTACTTACTCAGTAGTGGGGCGTTGGGTGTTTGCCGGGCCTCCTGGATCCAAAGGTTCAGTTGGTCCTGCTTGCATCTCTTCAGGTCTGCATGGTGGTGATGGACCTGCTCACCAGTCCTTGGAATCCCTGTGGCACTGGTGAGATCATGAGCCAACCGGTCCCACGCCTCGGCCCTGTATGCTCCCCAGAGGACCTGGCCATGCATGAGTTGGGCCTCATGATTATGGACTAGGAGCCAGACCATGTACCTGGACTCCTCAACACCCCACCTCTGTGCTCGGAAGCAACTACCCTCTCCTACTCCTGTCATTCTGCCTGCAGGTCAGTTCTACAATCATTTATGTTGTGTATTCCTGCCTATGGGGCTTATATAGTCCGTTTTCCGCACATATCTGTGATTGGCCATTTTGGAATTGTATCAACTTCAGTAAACCTGCATTGTCATGCTGTAGTTTGTATTCATTCCTATATATTAGCTATTATTGCATTTCTAGGTACTGCTGTCATGGCTTAGTGGTTCTGTACCTTGACTATGGTGTATAGTATCCTGGGTTCTAACCTGGCCACTGCTTTTTATTTTTCATGACTGTCTAGACATGCTGAGGGGTGTGTCTGTGTAAAGGCAGTTTTGATACGGCTTGCTCAACGTTGCCCATCGGTTAGCTGGTTTGCGTGGTTCGCAGCTCTGCGCAAACGGGGTACGCTGGTTTAAGCCTCATTTGGCTATCGGCACGCATATTACGCTCAGCTCAGTTAGGGGCACATAGATTTAGCGTGTTAGACCACTGCTCAGCTACGGGCACTCATTTTGCACCAGTTAAACCACTGCTCATCTACGGGCTGATGCACTCACTCTGTTAAACTGTAGCTCAGCTATGAGCACATCTGGCATTTTTTATTCTTTTGTTACCTCGCATGTCTTCAATATAAATGGGCTATTTCATTACATTTTACATAAATTGTGGTTTTATGTGTACATATTTGTCAGGGACTTGTTTCCTGCTTATTTTGCAAAAAAAAAAATTGGTGTTGTGGGGGCTTGAACCATGACTGCCTGCTCTTCAGCCAACATCTCTACTGCTACGCTATTGCTTCCTGGCTTATTTTGCATATTTAGTTCTTATATGCTTTCCCACTGACTGCTGACTGTAGTTGTGCTACGTGCGCCCAGCGCCAAACGAGCACTCACTGTTAAACATTTTACAATTTAAAAAATATATAAAACATGTTTATTTATATGTTTTCTGTTCATAGTCTGTGGGGGCATGTGTTGTGTTCTGTTTATTCACATTTCCGTGGACTCTGTCGTGGGTGTTTACTTTGGGTACTTTTCCTCTTCTGGGGGCGTGTCCGCTTACAGGGCTCGGCCTACGGACACGCCCCCTACTGTCTTACACGGACCGTGTTGGCCTTAAGTTTGATTCAGCATGCTCTCATTAATATGCAGAGCATGCTGACATCACTCCGTTTAACTGCAGCCTCCGTGTATGAGTTATAACTCTTACACGGAGGCTTCGTGAATCCTGCCCTATGAATTCAGTGACTATTATCACTGTAAAAACTACTTACTACTGATAACATTACTATTTGCACTGTTTTAATTGCTTTTATTATTCACATAATATTTATCTTTTTTGATCTTATGCCTTTTAAGCTGATTTTAAAGAACATTCTCTGGAATGCAATGATGTCTGTAGGCTGCTAGAGGTGTGGCATTCCACATCACATAAGGGTTAATAAATCGAAGCTTATAAAGGCTCTTAGATATGTATCACTGACTCTGAGACAGTGGCCACGTGTGAAGTGTATCTGATTCTATAACAGCTTTAACATTTGTAAAACACTTTGCACTGCCACATTCGAAATGATTTTGTAGCAGCCTAAAGTGTATGACAGCTTTTAAAGCTGTTTGAGCTTCCTGCCCTTATTCAATGGTGGCCTCTGTTTATGCTTGAATATAACATTAGAACACAGCAGAGCTGAATAAGATAATGTAAGATTTTTCAGCATTATGCAAAAAAGGTGCCTAAAAAGTTTTTCTTTCCAAATTCAGAGCAGAATAGTGGCACTGCATATGCTATAATGTAAATACTTTTGCAAAAGAACACAAAGATAACATTAAGGGTAAAAATCAAGAATGTGATCCCTACACCAGTAGATGCTGAGAAAGATGTCTTGTAAATGTGCATAGAAACAATTCCTAATTGTATAAGGAACAGAAGCCTTCTGTGGGACTTTTTATGAAAGATGTTTTTTTTCAGTTAATCCTATCATTGCAGTTTAATATTCAGGCATTATTTTAATGCATGTCAGATCATCCCTTGGTTATTGTGGGTCTTCAATGTTTTTTAGTCTTATGCCAAAATAAGCAATGAATGTGTAGGAAGACCTCGGAGAAAATGCTACTCTGTCTTTAGAGTGCTGATAAGTGGGAAAAAAATGCCTGCATTGAAAGTGACCACTGGCTGATTCATAGTCATGGTGAATACCTCATGCAGACACTATGGGCTAAGTAATGCCATAGTTTGTAGAACTAGGGCCCATCTGCTGGGAATATAGTCAGAGATTTGCTGGCATGTCTCAGCCCTCTCCAATACCAACGTGAAAGGTTTTACAAAATCAGTAACTTATCAGAAATACTACAACAATTTCATTAACATACTGCTGTTTGAGTATTTTTTTCCCTGCAGATTCCATAGGAGCTACTGTTTTACAGAATCATTTTCAATATCAGCTACTTTATTATCCAGATCTACAGCTAACTTGTAATATCCTAAAGTGTTTAGTCTAAGGTACACAATCCATGATCTATCTTGGTGATAAAATCCAGATCATTGGTCTTTCTACAAATAGTAGCAAAGGTATAAGAATTTCATATTAAGTTAATTCTACTTGAAATATAAACATTTCATTTTCATAGTTAATCATTTTGTAGCTAGCTGGGGATAGATGTCATGTAGCTGCAGGAAGCAAATAAACACTTCTAGGTAACTGTCCCACTGGAAGTATTCTGTTATGGCCTTGGTAAAATGGATGACAGTTTCTCCTACCTATTTAGTACAGTTAACCTGATTGGACCAGGTTCATTTCCAGTGTAGATGCTAGAAGAAAAGGTAGAAGGAAAAGAAAAGCCCATGTCACTCTGACAGTTGCAAGACAAAGGCACAAGGAATAATGCAACAACTCATAATAATATTTATTTATTTATTTTATTTTTATTTTACATTTGTTGACCGGGATACTCCGACTGGATACACGTCCATTTTCAGCAGAGGCCTGGGGAGAAAAGCTCCAAAGGTATACATATACAATCTTTACAATGTCATGTAGAACAGGAATAATAACATAATACAAATATAACACATTTTGCAGTCTACTTAAATTTATGGAAATATATCACATTCTATAGTACATTTAAATTTGTACAGTCTAACAATCTTATATTGTTTTGCACATTTGTAGCATAACAACAGATTTCAAATAACGGATACGCTTGATTAATTATAAACTGCACAGTATTCCGTTGGCAGTAGACTGAGTAATTAAAAATGATAAAACGTTCTTATAATGGACCTTTGGAAAGTACCTTCAAAAGGCAATTTGCAGAAAATGTCTCTCTGTAATATTCAAATACAATGACTATGTTTGTCTAGTAGTGTATAAACAATATACCTCAAGAGAAGTAAATATTTTCATATCAGGACCCAGTATTGGTGAGGTGCAAAAAAAAAAAAAAGTAAGAACTCTATGAAAGAAGAACATTTTAAAGTGATTTCTTGATAAATAAATAGTGCTTATACTTCCAGAAGGATTGTTAAATGTTTCTTGATGTATGACAATCTTTCTTTTAATTATGTATTTATTTATTTAGTTACTCTTTGTTGACTAGGTTAGTTCCACTTGTCCAGCAGCCTCTTTCAGGAAACGCCTGCATTAGAGGGGTTGGGAGGGTCGCCTAATGGTTAAGGTTTTTGCCTTACAAACACAAGATGCAGGGTTTGAGTCTCACAATGGATAATTGGCTACGCTTAAAATGACTCACAAGGGCAGGTACCTTAGTATGACCCTGAGGTGATATTCATTCTAACAAGCGGAACTATGGTATGGATAACAGGGAATAGAACTTCCTTTACTCTTTTCAATAACTGCCGTAGGATCCCTTGCATCCACCTGAGCGACAACCAACTCATGCAGTTGGGGGGTCTTAGCTTTAAATGCATCGTCCAATGGATGGCACACACATGAATGCAGCACTCCCATAATGCTGCAGAGCAGAGTCAATAAGTGAAAATTAATTCACTCACCTGGGGGTGGAAACAGAACTCTCGTCCTTTTGATCTTTCAGCACCAAAGGCAAGTCTGCTACCTGTTCAGCCACAGTTCTCTTTCTTAACAAGTTAGAATAATGATTGAGAAAATAGGGTTTTTTGGAGGCTCATTTTATTATGGTATTTTAGTTTTTTTCTGGAATTATAGCACAATGATTAATACTGTTTCCTCACAGCCATAGATCCTTTGATTCTGATCCTAGATTGGGTGTCTTCCATCATTAGGATATGAATGCTCACCCTGTGTCTACATGGGTTTTCACTAGGAGTTTTGGTTTCCTTCCACATCCCAAAAACATAATGGAGCTCCAACTTGCTCTTAGGAATATGGGACATGTAGTCTACATGAGAATGTGTATCTGTGCGGTGATAGACTGGCATCTTTTTCAGAATTATTTAGTGCCCTATACCAGCATACCCACTGTTTGCCAAGATAAGCTCCAGATCCTTGTGACCTTAAAGTTAAAAAGTGAGTGTTTACAATGGATGGATAAATGGATGGATGGGTAGATGGATAGACAGGTGGACATATATATATATATATATAAGGACGTTTTCTGGATGAAGGCAGAAACCCTATGTCAGTGTTACTGATAAGACAAAGGCATGACAGATTTTTTGTTATTTTCATTTTCTGAACTCTAATAAATTTTCATAGCTGTACAGGTAGCTGCACACAGAGCTCTGTGATTACAAATGTTCATGTTCACTGCAGTACTTTTAAAAGGAATTAATGGATTTATGACTCCTTCGTAAGAAAAATCTAGAAAGGCACAGGCAGGGGATACTTAAGCAGTTTCCTGTACCGTTACTTAGCAACAGCACCCAGAGCAGGTAAACTGAGTGTGACATTTTGATGTTAACTAGAAAACTGGAATAGTATATTCAGTGAAGCAGTCTGATCTTTTACTTAAATATTTTTGGTGCCATTACTACTGAACGGATGTTTCTTATACAGTTCTTGAAGGGGAATATATCATTGCTAGAGTGAGTTAAAATGCAGATGGAACAACTCAAAAATATTATGTCCAACTACTTATATACGTTCTCTAGCTACGAAAATGTAACACTGGCCGCTTTAAGTATAAGAATTGTAGAGACAAAGATCTAATAATGTCAGTGAAACAGAACAGTCAGTTCTGAATAATGTATGGATTGGGAACTCTGGTGTTACTTGGAACTTCAGCATTTCTTTCCCAGCTTAACACAGTCCAGATGTTTGGCAAGAGAGTATTCTCCAAGAGATTAACAAAAGTAAAAGTACAGATGAAGCATAAAAATCCCTGGGGCTGTTGTCATTACAAGGTAAACACTGAGGCACTGAACCATGAAGCTCCATTTCAGTTAAAAGCTGTTGCTATGTAGATTTAAAATTAGACAGTATATTTTTCTAATATCTACATACAAGCACATCAGTAGATGCTCTCTAAAACTTACTGAATGATCAGTGTACTTAAAATGCATGTGCAAACAATCTATGTTTAGTTAAAAGTCACAAGGACCAGTGTAGTATTCAGATACTAATTTTAGAAACTTTTTTTTAAAAATTACTTAAAACTGCATGCTTGCTTTCATAATTATTTGAGCTTCAGAGAGATTCATTTCATGTTCTAGGTTAAGACACAACTCATGATGGGACAGACTTTCATTGTAAGGTATGATTCTGTTGGGTGAAAATAAAAATCTACCGGTAAGAATTCAGCATTTACATTTTCTCACAGTGTATATTTGGATGGAAGTTACTTTTCTTCTCAAATGCAAATAATTTAAATACATTTAATATGAATTATGTTTTGGTGACTTTGGACATTTCCTGGAATATGCAGTCAGTGTGGAAGTTTGCTTCACATGCTCTGACTACGTTTTGAGAAAAAGTAAATTTTATGTTATTAATAACTAAAATATTAAAAGTGAAAAGAAAGTATAACAAACTGCTAAAGGCAACACAATATCTAAAAAAAGATTAAGGAATGGTAAGGGCATTACCATTACAAAAAATATGTGAAATTCTGTTATAGAAATTCAGTAAAGCTAATGTAACAAGCATGCAGCAGATTGTCATAGTATTCAGTAAATGTTCATCCCTTAGGCAACTACATAGTGAAGTTAATTTAAGGCCATTCCTTCTGCAGATGTTAATAAAAGAAATATGGAGTGGATGAAGTAGGATAGCTCATTGCAATGTATTGGATCACTCACCAAAGAAAGGTCATGCAGTCTTGTTAAGCTTATTGAAAGGAACAGAGAAAGAAAACAGAACACCAGTAGAGGAATCCAGAGCTCCATTATGTTGTAGCAGGACCATATTTATGATAAAACAAAGTAAAGCTATAGTTAAGAGGTCATTGGTTTGATTGGGCCCCAAAATATTGTCTGATGGTCAATGTGATGCCTCCCCCCCTCTTGGCCAGTAATCAAGGAGACTGAATCCTTACCACTGACACTAGTGAGGAACATTTACTTGGAACAAAAATAGATACATACAGTATTTCCAGATACAGATCTCTGCACCAAGCATAATTTCCCTTAAGTGCACACAGGGAGCACACTCAGTCTGGGGTCTGGGTTTCCCACTGTCTCTCTCTCTTTCTCTTTCTCTCCAGGCCCCCAGTAAAACTCCCCACTGGCACAGCTATAGAGTTGAGTCCTCAGCTGAGTGTCTACGCCAAGTGCTCCACCACCCTCTCTGTGAAACCAGTGCTCTGTGTCCCTGCTCCAGTTAGCTGACACACACACACACACACACACACACACACACACACACACACTCTTTGAGATTGGATTTTCAGACACACACACACACACACACACACACACACACACACACCTGGGAAAAGCTGGCACAGATTTACTCACTATGCCTCTCTGCCTAGACTATAAGGTAGCTACTATCACCAGACACTCGAAAGCCAGATTCTCTAAGGCTCTTACAAGGGTACCCAACTATACTGAGTAAAATTAATACTAATACAAATGTTAATGTTAACCAAACAGCAAGGCTTTCAGAAGCAGCCACAGTGTCACCAAATAAATATAGGTACTCTGAAAGGTTAAAATATTCTCTAAAAGGCCAGACACAATGAAAAGTTTAAATATATTTAAGAATACATAATAAAAGAACATGAAAATACTAAATATCTAGTTACAATAAACAACAGAGTTTCAATAACAGGAAATATTAAAAATAACATAGATGGATAGATTTACACAGTTACAGAAAAACAATACTTAATGAATCTCACTATATTTTTCTGACTGATCTAAAGAATTATGATTCCCTGGTTACTTACAAAGCAAGGCAAAATGAAGTAGGTGAGGGGTCCTTCTTTGTCAGGTTCCTAAAACAGACTGCTCTGAGACTTCTGTCTCATCTGGTATTAAAACATCATTTTAGTCTTGGATTACAGAATCACATCACATACAGCTGGTCATCTGACTCTGATTCCTATACTACCCTCCTTCCTAGCAACTGAAGAAGAATCTAGCACATATGTGTCAATAATACACACACATAGAGCTTTGCTAAAATCTGTTGCAGCTTCTGGAAGTCATAAAACAATTTCAAACTTCCCCCTTCCAGAGCAGCAATTAGTTCCAATACAGAAGGTTTCCTAGTACAGACCTTTTGTCTCTGGCTGCATTGAGACCTGTGAGATACAATCTTTATGGCTTATACCAAGTAATTTAATTTCAAACTATTTTTCAAATTAAGCTGGACTGAGATTAACTTCTTCTCCTCCAGTATCCTCTGTTACAATATATTCATTTCAATACTTACCATACATTTTGACATACAGGTATACTTATTTTTTTGTCCAGCAGGACCCACTGTTGGTACATTATTTTTAACACAAGCAAGTTTGCAACTACATTTTCAACAGAAGCATGTGTACAGATCAGTTTGGTATACATATGACATATAATTCTTTACAAAACTCCAGCTAGCTATGCTAACATAAGTTACACAGCCACTGTCCTACTTCTCTTGGCATATCTGGCAATACCTCACATTGTCACAATCAATATGACAATGTCTAGTACTTTTTTCCTCCATGGTGTGATAGTACTGTTTTCAAGGATCCATGACCAAACAACAAAGACTTAAACATCAGCTCTCCAAACAATGAGACACTAACATTGAGTTTGACAAACAAAAATACAAAAATAAATGATTAAACAAACAAATAACTGAAATCCAACCCAACCACAAACCGTAGTCCATGCACCCCCCCCCCACAACTCAACTCCTAGCCAACAAAAAAAAACAGACCTACTTAAAATGTCCCTAAACATCAGAAGCATATGCAATAAAATCCAAGAACTACATGCCAGCATAAGCATATATTCCCCAGATATTCTCTTCCTAACTGAAACCTGTCTCAAACCTCACATCAAAAGTGAGGAAATACTTCCACCTGAATCCATCCTTTGCAGAGACAGATTGTCCAAAACAGGAGGAGGTGTAGCAGTGATATTTAAACACCACCTCAAAATTCATCTCTTGAACACATCTGCCCCTCACCACAACGATGAAGAAATACTTTATGCCAATTTCAAAATAACCCAAACAAAACAATTAATATCATAGGATGCTATTTCCCACCAGGGCAAAATATTACACCCCTAGAAAATCTCTTGAGCTGGGCTACTCTATCTCTACTCCAGGAAACCATCATTCTCGGCAACTTTAAAATCAACTGGCTATCTTGTAATAACAATCTCCCAAACATTCACCTTAATCTCCATGGGTTCACTCAACTCATCAAATCCCCTACCCGAATCAACAAAAACCCTAACAATTATACATTACTTGACTGGATCCTGGTCAACAAAGCCCCTCACTCTTACCTAGCAGAGTGCATACCTGACAGTCTTAGTGACCACTCCTCCACTTTCCTAATTCGGCACCATGCAAACAGTCTCAAGCCCATTATCCACAGGCAAATATGGAACAAGCCCAACTTCAATCCCAACTTCTTCATCTCCTCCCTGCAAAAAATTAACTGGTCACCACTAAAATACCTCAACCTAGATGAGGCTGTCCACTTCTTCAACAGTACCTTCCTCTCCATTCTAAACACCCATGCTCCTGTAAGAAATGCCAAAGTCAGGTCCAGGCATGCCCCATGGTTACAAAAGACCACCAGAACCCTAATGAAATCCAGAGATAAGGCCTGGGAGCACTGGCAACTAACAAAAAATAACTCAGGTAGGCAATCATTCCTTGAACTGTGCAATAAAGCCAAAAAGCAAATAAAATTAGACAAATCCCTCTACTATAAATCCACCCTAAACACTACCAACCACAACCCTAATTAATTCTGGTCCACTATTAACACTATCCTCCACCCAGGAAAGGTTGATACCCCCAGCCGTCCACTCTCCCCTCCTCCAGCAGTATTGCTGAATCCTTCAACAAACACTTCACTTAAATTATAACATCTTTAAACAAACAACACTTTCCTACAGCAGTCCCCCCCAACTCCTAACTCTAAACTATTAATAACAACCATTCATCTTTATGTATGTATTGTGAAGTTGTATTATTGAAATTAGTATTGTGAATGTTTATTACTACTTTCCATATTTCAGTTTGTATGTATCTTTACTGTACTTCTTTTTACATTGTATTTTTATATGTCTCTACTGAAAATGGACATATATCCAGTTAGACTAGCCCAGTCAATAAATGTAAAATAAAAAATAAAATAAAATAAAATAAATAAATAAATAAACCCCCCACTCCTCTTTTCATCTTCACCTCAGTACCTACCTCCAACATAAAAAGGCTATTGTCAAAACTTAAACCCACCAAACCAGCAGCTGACAACCTCCCCTCTGAATACTTAAAAATTGCAGCTGATACACTAGCCTACCCAATTTCAATTCTAATCAACTGTTCCATAACAGAAGGTTATGTTCCCCTTGATATGGAAAATATCCCATATCATTCCCCTCCACTAAGGCACCCCCTCCACTGACCTTTCCAATTACTGCTCCATTGCTATCCTCTCCCCTTTCTCCAAGATACTTGAAAAATGTATCAACACCCAGGTCTCCAACTACCTCCTAGCTAATAATCTTCTCTCCAAAACTCAGCATGGTTTCAGGCCATACCACAGCACTACCTCCACTCTGCTCTCCTTCACCAACACTATACTTCATCACAAAAACAATGGCCTCTTCTCTACTGCAGTTTTTCTAGATCTCTCAAATGCCTTTGACATGGTATCTCATGAGCTGCTACTCTCTACTCTCCATAACTTGTCCTTCTCACAATCAGCCTGCAACTGGTTCCACAGCTATCTACATGGATGCCAGCAATCAGTAATCTGGGATGATAACCTATAACCTCGCATCCCAGTTACTCTCGGAGTTCCCCAATGGTCTGTCCTTGGCCCTCTGCTATTCTCACTTTTCACTAACAACCTACATACTGCCACCACACGAGCATCTCTTATACAGACTCTACTCTCATCTTCTCTGCCCTCACTCTGCCAGAACTACAACAAATCACACAGGAATCATTCTCTTCTGTAGAAAGCTGGCTATCCAATGCTCAGCTCCTACTCAACCCAAGTAAGACAAAACTTCTCCTGTTCCAACCTTCCAAAGATACCCAAAACACCCCCCACTTCAACATTCTTACCAAAGACAATACCATCATCTCTCCAGCAGAACACACAAAATTACTCGGTGTGGAAATAGACAACAAACTTAGATTTGACACCCACATATCTCTCACAATAAAAAAAAGTTCACAAGAACTTGGTGCATTATATCGAAGCTGCCAATTCCTAACCAAGGTGGTTAGAATCTCCATAGCCAATTCCCAGCTAATCTCCACCCTACTCTATGTATCCCCCATACTTACCAACCTTAGACAGATAGAACTACACAAGCTGGATGTTTGTTATAACAAAATTGCTAAATTTGCCACTGGAAGCTCCTACAGCAGCCATCATTGTATCTCCTTTAAAGAACTAATTTGGCTAGAACACCCACACCTCCTTCACTTTAATCAACTCACCCTCGCTCATAAACTTATTAACCACCTCCATAACATCCCTTCCCTTCAAACCCTTCTCCAACCCTATCACTCCACTGGGCCCCTAAGATCAAGCAACAAAAATCAACTCACTGTTATCAAACCCAAAAACTCAGCAGGAGAATACATATTTTTATGTACCATATCTAAAATTTGAAACAATCTTCCACCCTCTATAACTACTCTACCTTCCAGCAGCCTTTTCAAGACTGCACTCAAATTCCACTTAAATTTGCACTGGCTTTGTTCTTGTTCTAATCCAGACTAACAGCCCCACCCTTACCTCCCCCCAACCTAGACACTTAACCCAACTATGCTACCGCCACTACTAACCACAGTCAGAATTAGCTAGCTGTCTTTACATACTTTAAAATCTTGTTTGACAACTTTGTTACTAATATTATAAATGACAAGAAACTATCTGAACTTACATTTACTGTATATACTGCTGATAATCAATATCTTGTTATTGTATTAAACCCAACAAACTGTATTGTTGTTTACTATTGCTGCAACATTGTATCTCTATTTATCATGTACATGATGTGGAGCTTTTCTCCCTGGGCATCCGCTGAAAAAGGACCTGCTTCCAGTTGGAATTTCCCAGTAAACAAATGTAAATAAAATAAAATAATAAAAAATAAAATAAAAATAAATAAACAAAATGTTTTTCCTGCTGTCAAACACCCTGTTACATAAATGTGCTGACTGTGTAGTTGTACCCAGTGTAGAAAAGGTAAACTGAATTTAAAAATGTATTCCTATGTTAACTATAAAACGTCATGCCGCAATAAAGCATGGAAATCAAACTCCCATTTCATAGCTATCCATAGTACTGCTCAGCAAATAGTTGCTTGAAGAGAATATGCATTCTGATTAGTGTATAGCAGTTTTTCTTTTACAAACTATTTTGCTATAGCAATCACCACCACAGGCTTAGAAGCCCATTGCAACAAAGTTACTATACTGATCTGACAAAAAGAGTGGATTAGCTGACAAAAACACATTGGGTAAGATATTGTAATATGCAGATTAATATTGAGCAAAGGTGTAATAAACAAATGCTACTAGGTAGTTGAACATTTTATATACAGTATGTATATTTTTTTTAACATTTGTTCGCCACAAAAGCCCAGTTAAGACAGGGCCTATTTTCAGCAGATGCCCAGAGAGAAACACTCCAGGTGCATGTCTTTGGAATGTGGGAGGAAACCAGAGCACCCGGAGGAAACCCATGCGAACACAGAGAGGACATGCAGACTCCCCACAGAAGTATGATCCTGGAGTTGGTATATATAGTTAGGGTGGGTTTGGGGGGCGCAGCCCCCCACCTATTTTCCTTTAAAATCTGTACTTTTTGTTTTATTTTCTTCTTTTAAAGGAAACTGGGAGGGGGGCTTTGCCCCCCACACTCCCCAATATGGGGGGCTGTGCCCCCCCCACACACACACACACACACACATGAACCCTAACTATATATACCAACTCCAGGGTCACACGACATTGGGGAGGGGGACAAATCCTAGTTTTACACCTTGAATACTGGTTTTCGATCATATGAACTTTCGATCAAATGGGTTTCGATCAAATGGTCTTTCGATTATATGAAGTAGACCCATATATATATATATATATATATATATATATATATATATATATATATATATATATATAATTAGCAGCTGTTGAAATTTTCAGCTGCACACTTTGCCATTGGGTAGTGGAGGTGTTACTACCCATTAAGTTGACAATTCATTGAACTGTGCTAAAGTCAACTTTTATGTAGTTTAGTATGGTCTAGCTCTAAGTATTTAACTTTGGTCAGTCTTTGGGCTAGTATATATAATTAAAGGAATGTGGAAGGAGAGCCCCCATACCAGGGTAAAGCCCTCCACTTAAAATATAGTGTGTGTTTATCTTGTCTGGGTGTGTTTGAAATTCTGTGGGGAAGTTGCTTATTGGGATGTTTGCAGTACAGATGTGATGTGTTGAGTATGTATGTGTGGAGTTTTATTGGCTGTTCCTTTTAATGTAGCAAACACAAATGGAAGCCAAGTATGTTTTTGTGTTTAACATTGTTTTAATAGTGAGTTTTGATGGATTGTGCAGTTGATGAATGTTCCAGTATTCCTGAAAGAATTGCATATCTATCTGTCTATCTGTATAAGTGTGTGCATGTTTGTGTGTGTGTGATGTGTATATCTGTGTGTGTGTGTGTGTGTGTGTGCGTGTGTGTGTGTGTGTGTGTGTGTGTGTGTGTGTGTGTGTGTGTGTGTGTGTGTGTGTGTGTGTGTGTGTGTGTGTGTGTGTGTGTGTGTGTGTGTGTGCTATAGATAGCTATAGATATGTGTGTGGGGGGGCATTCTCGAATGGCAAATCCTGTGCAACTTTTACCAATTGACAATATACTGCAATACAGTAACTTTCCATCACTAACTTGCTCCCACAGTGAAACAAAGTGAATCGACTATCAGCCTACCAAATTAACAATTACTAAAAGGAAAACCTTCTAGTAACATACTTTTAGTTCATGTAATTGTATCTTTTACACAGATTATGATTTGGATTCATAGAAAAGCACTTCACAGCTGTGCAATGCTAATTTTCAAGGATCCTGTTGTGCAATATGGTCCTTAGCTGATTACATATAAAACAGGGCTGCATAACATCGATGTACTAGACTGCATACAAAATTAGTGATACCATGTTAGAAAGATAAGTGGTGTCATGCATGTTTAGTGGTGAAATTAACTATGAAAGTGCAGCATACTAGAGCGGTCAACATCTCAGAATGTGTGCCTGAGCATGCATGAGGCTATGTCTGTATCGGCATGTGTGCTGAGCATGTCAGATCATATGTATGCATCAGAATGTGTGACTGAGCATGCATGAGACTATGTGTGCATCAGAATGTGTACCTGAGCATTCATGACACTATGTGTGCATCAGAATGTGTGCTGACCATGTCTGATGCTATGTATGCATCAGAATGTGTGACTGAGCATGCATGAGGCTATGTGTGCATCAGAATGTGTGTTGACCATGTCTGATGCTATGTATGCATCAGAATGTGTGACTGAGTATGCATGAGGCTATGTATGCAGCCAAATGTTTGCCTGAGCATGAATGGAGCTATGTGTGCATCCAATTGTGTAGCTGAGTATGTGTGACGCTATGTGTGCATCAGAATGTCTGCTTGAGCATCCATGAGGCTATGTGTGCATCAGAATGTGTGCTGACCATGTCTGATGCTATGTATGCATCAGAATGTGTGCCTGAGCATGCATGAGGCTATGTGTGCATCAGAATGTGTGCCTGAGCATGCATGAGACTATGTGTGCATCAGAATGTGTGCCTGAGCATGCATGAGGCTATGTGTGCATCAGAATGTGTGCTGACTATGTCTGATGCTATGTATGCATCAGAATGTGTGACTGAGCATGCATGAGGCTATGTGTGCAGCCAAATGTGTGCCTGAACATGCCTAGGGCTATGTGTGCATCAGCATGTGTGCCTGAGCATCCAGGAGGCTATGTGTAAATCAAAATATGTGACTGAGCATGCACAAGGCTATGTGTGTGCATCCAAATGCGTGCCTGAACATGTATGGGGCTATGTGTGCAACCTCTCAACTGTACAGATTTTCTCAGAATGTCCAGATTTTTGCCTTATAGTTTTGGTCCATTTTTCATAAAATTGTGGCTTTCTGGCAAATTAGTGGCAAATCATTAAAGACTAAAGTTAGAAAATAATGGCAGACATTTGAGTTTTAGACTTCATAACCTTCAGAAAATTCATGCTTATGCAAAACCTGTTATTCTATCAACTTTCTAAGTTTGCAAGAGTAATATTTAAAAATTGTCCCTATTTGTACCACTTTTTTTCTTGGCTTTGCCAGATTTATTGTTCTAAGAGGTTGAGAGGTATGTGTGCATCCAATTGTGTAGCTGAATATGTGTGCATCTAAATGTGCGCCTGAGCATTCATGAGGCTATGTGTGCAGGCAAATGTGTGCCTGAGCATGCATAGGGCTATGTGTGCATCAGCATGTGTGCCTGAGCATCCATGAGGCTATGTGTAAATCAAAATATGTGACTGGGCATGCATGAGGCTATGTGTGCATCCACATGTGTGCCTGAGCATGTGTGAGGCTATGCGTGCATCAGAATGTGTGTCTAAGTATGCATGAGGCTATGTGTGCAACAAAATATGTCCCTGGGCATGCAAGAGGATATGTGTGCATCAGAATGTCTGTTTGAGTATGCATGAAGCTATGTGTACATCAAGAGAAGTTTGAAGGGGCATACAAGCAAGTAAACATAAAATGCAGAAATAAACTCAAAGGCTGTTATTGCCACAAAAGCTGGGGACAACAGTTGATGAACACATACTGACAGATAGAGCTGTAGCTGGTGCCTGTCCAGCATCCATTGCCACTTGCCATACCATGATCCACCACAGCTCAATCTCATTTGTGGAGCAAAAAAAAGAAAGAAAAGGTCAGTTTCCCAATTTAATATTCCTTAGTCTGTGGTCTCTTCTGAAATAGATCTTGAAAAACAAAAAAATAAGAGAAAGATTTCTCTACCTTTAAAATCTGAAGCAAGCCACTTGTTTCTGTTGTAGGTAGAGATTTGCTGCAACTTAGACCACACACAAAGCACTGAAGCAAGCACTTTAGTCCCAATACTAAATTAATTTCTGTACCTGCATTCAAAAATGCCTGTATTGATATACATGATGGTACTGGCAATGGCACCCCTAATAGCTTGCTGCCCTCTTCAACCCTCCTAGCTACAGAGGGTAGACATTGTGTCAGAAGGATTGGAAGGTAAACAAGGTATCAGGAGTGACACACAAGGTGGTATAATACAAGAAGTAGTGACTGAGCAAGGTACATTGCAGATGCCACTCCATCGCAAAGGCTGATCCACACAGACATTAGTCACTTTCATGGCTGACATCATGCTCAGACTGTGCATATATTAGCCTAATGGTCAAGGTCTGCTGGTCAGGGAATCAACCAACCATCAAGTTATGAGGTGGGTATCCTGCTGCTGGTATACTTCAGACATTATCAACCTATGCTGCTGATGCCAGGTGACTGCAGTGGACCACTCTTGGACACTGCCAGAAGAGGAGCTTCTGTTTCATCCCTCGGAAAGAGACTACCAGTGAGCCCACCAGGTCACCTTCAGCAGGAAGGCCTCAATTCCTCTGCTGAGAGGCAAGCCTGATGATCACTGTTGGCCCAGTTCCATTAGAGCTGACTGATGCAGGCTGAGCTAACCACCATTGCTGTGCTGTTACTGCTACAGCTGGACCTGCAAAAGGATGAAAAAAACAAAAGTGAATGAATTTGTGCACACAAGTATCATGCATGTACTCTGAACTCTACAATGCAGAAGTGCACAAGGTGCATGCATGCTTCCACTGGGAAGGGTGTTCCTGTCTCCTGAAGCAAAGTTCTACATTCTGCACCTGCTGCTCTGTAGCTATAACACAAAATAGGAGGAACTTTGTACTGTGCAGGAGTTCTATGTTCTACACCTGCTACTCTGTAGCTGTAGCACAACGTAGAAGGAACTTTTTACAGTGCAGGAGTTCTATGTTCTACACCTGCTGCTCTGTAGCTGTAGCACAATGTAGGAGGAACTTTGTATAGTGCAGGAGTTCTATGTTCTACACCTGCTACTCTGTAGCTGTAGCACAACGTAGAAGGAACTTTGTACAGTGCAGGAGTTCTATGTTCTACACCTGCTGCTCTGTAGCTGTAGCACAATGTAGGAGGAACTTTGTACAGTGCAGGAGTTCTATGTTCTGCACCTGCTGCTCTGTAGCTGTAGCACAACGTAGGAGAACTTTGTATAGTGCAGGAGTTTAAAAGTCAAGACTGTGAAAAGGCAAAATAATATGCTTACAGGAAAACTTTGTCTATCTGCCCCTAACCTCTGCTTCCCACTGGCAAAGCAGATCAGATTGTCATTGCAGTGATGCCAACAATGTTCACCAGAATAGCAGTGCCACTGGTGTTACTAACCATCCTGGTAAGCTGCTGCCAGGCATCAACCTTGTACAAGTGGCCACCATAATGGCCCAGTGGGCACTCCTGCAAGTCCCTCTGGAGGGAGAACAAGAAAATTTTTATCTTATTCAGGCACCACACAGGAACCTTAGGCTCAGGCTATTATTAAGCAAATAACCTCAGGGGGTCCTTTTTGAGCCTAACTATGTTTCCTAAATGTATCTGGCAAGTTCTGATACTCTAGGGTTATTTTATGGGGTATATGTAGGCTTGAACATGGGGGGTCATGCATTTACAGGCTGTCTCTATCTAAAACAGACATAGATACCAGACCCAAGAGTACATTTCTGATTCCCATCCAATGGTCCAAGTTACTTTCAAATAGGATTAGAGAAGACCTCTCCAGAGACACATACCTGTACCTTCAGCATGTCCTATTTATGTTGCAGGCAAGCCTTAGGTTAATTATGATGATATTAATTTTACAGATGTGCAAAACATCCATCAGAGTGAGATCAGGGGGATGCCTTATAAGCCAAGCATAGATCACTTCTCAGCAGCCTGTAAGGTATCAAGTACAGGGATATTGCTTTGAGTCACTCCATGTATGACATATTGTTTATGTCCTGTATTCTTTCTATGACAAATCTCAGTGGATGCTCCAGTTGTTGCATATGCCTGTTCAGGTACATACAAAAGGGGGTATTGTACTCAATGATTGGTCTGATGAGCGCTGAGTTCAGTGGAGCAATGACATCATTGGACCAAGATGTCATACCCATGCTTATCTGATGAGCGCTGAGTTCAGTGGAACAATGACATCATTGGGCCAAGATGTCATACCCTTGCTTACAAGTTGCACAGTGTAGAACAATTTCCTTAGCACCATAGACACATGATGATCAAAGGCCATGCATTCCAAAATCCCTGACCATTGTGTCTACTCTTAGGGGTATATTATCAATGTAGTAGTTTCCAGGGCTAGCCATATTCCCAAAGGATACTATTATACATTTCCTGGTATTGAGTTGTAGACCATAACAATGGCACTAGTTATTTATCTGTGTCAGGCCTTCTTGGAGGACATTTATGTCTTTGGGAGATTGACTTCACCCAATTTGCTATTGTCTGAAAACTTGGTTAGCCAAAGGCCCTTGATGTTCCCTTGACATCAGAGAAGTAGATGCCAAAAATGAGTGACCACAGCACCAAGCCTTGTGGAACTCTGCTTATTAATGGCCTCCTTGTGGAGGTAGACTCCCATCCTAACTTCTTGGGTGCTATCTATGAGCCAGCTGGCTATCCAGTGGGTGACACAGAAGTGTATGCCAAAGTTGATGAGTTTGTCAATAATGCCCATATGGGGTATTGCAATGAATGCTTTGGTGAGGTCAAGGCAGGTACTATGCACCGTTTTTCACGAATCCATTGCTTTGGTGATCTTCTCAAAGATGTCCATCAAGTTGAGTAGGCATGACCTGCCCTTAGCAAAGCCAAACTGAGTTGGATCCAGTGTCTGAAAGTGTCCTATGTTATTGTTTATTATTTCCAAGATAATTAATTCCATGGCTTTGCATATGAGACTATTTGGATTTAAGTTTCTCTAGTTACCCAGGTCTATAGATGGCCTACCATTGTCCATAGAGATGACAATTGCAGTAGGTCCATTCAGTAGACATAAAGCCTGTCTGGAGGTTGTGGCTAAACAGTGATTCTAGCAGTCGTGATAGGTCATAGTTCATATTATTAAACAGGCATCATGGGATATTATTGGGGCCCATCAATGGTCTTGGAGAATGCATTGAGGACCCACTCCCTAGTGATAGTTGGGGGAGTTATGGTTGAGAGTATTTCCTGAGCAATATTTGTGTGGCAGGGTGTTAAATTTGGAGCTAAATTTGTCAGACAGTCTATTTTCTATATATTCCTGCTCACTATAGGTGTCTCCATTTACAATTAGTTCAGCACATTGCTGTGCATTCCCTGTGAGGTTCTGGATATAGTTGGCCTGGGAGGCTATTTTTACCTTAAACTTAGCTTTGGTAGACTTGATTAGCCATCTAAGCTACTTGTTTAGATTAATGAGGAAGTTTTTATCTTGTTGGGCATTGAACTTCCTAATGTTTGCCATGATTTTCTTCCTTTTGTTATACAGCTGATTAATGCTAGGATTCCACCACAGTGACTTGTTTTTTTTTACTTTGTTATTTATATTTACAGGTATATACAGCTATTTCTGTGTAGATATTGACATGACTGTTCAAGGTTTCTGAGAACAATTCTGCACAGGCAACAGTATTCTGAGGGTTTGGATGGGCTAGGAATATTGCCAGGCTGTCACTTAATGAAGGAAGTTTGACTTACAATAATTCTAAAAGTACTAGGGTTAGGCAGAGATCTGCTGTATTAGTTTGACATAATGGTCAGGGTGTTTACTTTACAAGCACAAGGTGCAGGGTTTGATTCTTCCATAGTGTAATTGGCTTGACTTAAAATGGGCCATAATGGCAATTAGCCTAGTATGAACCTATGGATTTTATTTTTATTTCAAAGGAGACAACTTTATGGTACAACCTGATCAGTGAGAACATTACACTGAGGTGGGGGATACAACATTTCCCATATTTGTGAGGACCAAGTCAAGGACATTAGTGCCCCTAGAGAACATACAGACTGTCTTGCCCATAGTGTTTGTGTTTACAAAGTCCAAGAATTTCTAGACCTGCATATTTGGTGTTCTGCATGATTCCCAGTTTATACTGGGATAGTTAAAGTTGTAGAGGAAGTGACACTCCAGTACATTTATACAAGATTTATGGGTTTTATGGATCATATCGGGGGGGGGCCTATATCTTGCAAGGATATGGTATGGGACTGCTTGTGGTAATTTGGACATGGAGAAGCTTAAGAGTGTTGTACTTTTTGCTGACTCTTGAGGTGAGTTTGTTTTTGATGTAAATTGATGCATCACCTTTGGTTTCATCCTGTGCAGTTCCTGGTCTAAGTCTGTGGAAGGCATTATAGCACAGCATGACTGAGGTGCTGCCTACAGATTTAAATCATGTTTCAGTAACTGCACAGACATCTACATATTTTCTTGTTTAGACTCCTAGGATTGAGTAGTAACACCTTCAGATTTAACTGGGTTGAATTTGGCATGTCAGGTGTATCAGGTTCGTAATGCCTACAAAAGGTACTATGGGAGTGGACAAGGTTTTAGACAATATTGGTAAGCCTACTGAGGACAAGTGCAGACCATCCCTGGCAAAGCAATGTAGTTTGTCAACCACATCCCTCTCAGAATGACACAAAAATCTAAAGAAATTATTAAAGTCAAATTTGCTTATATCATTGCATCATCCTCAGTAAACAAAGAATGCTGTTCAGTTCTTGTCTAATACCAACCTGGGACACACAGTCCAAGAGCTCTATCATGTCACTTTTATATAGTTCAGGGAGGTATGTCTCCAGTCATTTACACACACACGAACACGCACATACACACACACACACACACACACACACACACACACACACACACACACACACACACACACACGCAGACACACGCACACACACATGGACTATTACAGAGTCATGCTGGTATTGGTGGCTCAGTGACCTGAGTACAAGTGTGATTTGGTGGATCCTGACCCCTGATAATCAACCAATCATATTGCTCTCCTTCCCTGGTAAGTGGGCATCTGTGTACCTCAAAATGGAGTCTCCTATGACCAAAATAATGGGTTGTGTGGTGGTTTGTTTTATGGGCTTAGAAGTAAACACATTGTGAGATGTGAATGTTTGTGTCTCAACATCCCCAGCATTTGAGGCAGCCAGGATCACTCAGCCAGGTCTGCTCAAGGAGAAAATGGTAGCCCTATTCACAAAGATGCATGTTGGGACATCAAGCAATGCATGTTACAGTGAAACAATGAGGCACTACAAAAAGGTTATGCAATACAGACTTGAGGTGCTATGAACTGTATAGATTCCATGTATGACCATGTAGTATATAGCCCTAGGATGAGCAGGGGCAAGTAAAATAAAGTAGCAGTCTGACTGGAAGGTGTGCTGTGCTATCAGTTCAGAGACAACTGCAATAAATTCCCTCATTATCATTGCTTCCATGATATAAGTCCTGAATTAATGTGATGCTGATATAAGCAACTATGGAATCATTTTTTTATTAAACAAGGATATTATACCACAGATGACAAAGGCATAATGAGGAAAGAGAGGATAACCCACCATGTTACTATGTACAATACTGTATACTCATGAAGGTCCCGCCATGTTACTATGTACAGTACTGTATACCCATGAAGGCCCCGCCATGTTATTATGTGCAATACTGTATACTCATGAAGGCCCCGCCATATTACTATGTACAGTACTGTATACCCATGAAGGCCCTGTCATGTTACTATGTACAGTACTGTATACCCATGAAGACCCCCTCATGTTACTATGTACAGTACTGTATACCCATGAAGGCCCCGTCATGTTACTATGTACAGTACTGTATACCCATGAAGGCCCCATTATGTTACTATGTACAGTACTGTATACCCATGAAGGCCCTGTCATGTTACTATGCACAGTACTGTGTACCCATGAAGGCCCCGCCATGTTACTATGCACAGTACTGTATACCCATGAAGGCCCAGCCATGTTACTATGTACAGTACTGTATACTCATGAAGCCCCCGTCATGTTACTATGTACAGTACTGTATACTCATGAAGGCCCCGCCATGTTACTATGTACAGTACTGTATACCCATGAAGGCCCTGTCATGTTACTATGTACAGTACTGTATACCCATGAAGGCCCAGCCATGTTACTATGTACAGTACTGCATACCCATGAAGGCCCTGTCATGTTACTATGTAAATACAGTACTGTATACCCATGAAGGCCCCACCATGTTACTATGTACAGTACTGTATACCCATAAAGGTCCCACCATGCTACTATGTACAGTACTGTATACCCATGAAGGCCCCATCATGTTACTATGTACAGTACTGTATACCCATGAAGGCCCAGCCATGTTACTATGTACAGTACTGTATACTCATGAAGGCCCCGTCATGTTACTATGTACAGTACTGTATACTCATGAAGGCCCCGCCATGTTACTATGTACAGTACTGTATACCCATGAAGGCCCTGTCATGTTACTATGTACAGTACTGTATACCCATGAAGGCCCAGCCATGTTACTATGTACAGTACTGCATACCCATGAAGGCCCTGTCATGTTACTATGTAAATACAGCACTGTATACCCATGAAGGCCCCGCCATGTTACTATGTACAGTACTGTATACCCATAAAGGTCCCACCATGCTACTATGTACAGTACTGTATACCCATGAAGGCCCCGTCATGTTACTATGTACAGTACTGTATACTCATGAAGGCCCCGCCATGTTACTATGTACAGTACTGTATACCCATGAAGGCCCTGTCATGTTACTATGTACAGTACTGTATACCCATGAAGGCCCAGCCATGTTACTATGTACAGTACTGCATACCCATGAAGGCCCTGTCATGTTACTATGTAAATACAGTACTGTATACCAATGAAGGCCCCGCCATGTTACTATGTACAGTACTGTATACCCATAAAGGTCCCACCATGCTACTATGTACAGTACTGTATACCCATGAAGGCCCCATCATGTTACTATGTACAGTACTGTATACCCATGAAGGCCCAGCCATGTTACTATGTACAGTACTGTATACCCATAAAGGCCCCACCATGCTACTATGTACAGTATTGTATACCCATGAAGGCCCCTGCAATGTTACTATGTACAGTACTGTATACCCATGAAGGGCCCGTCATGTTACTATGTACAGTACTGTATACCCATGAAGGCCCAGCCATGTTACTATGTACAGTACTGTATACCCATGAAGGCCCCGTCATGCTACTATGTACAGTACTGTATACCCATGAAGGCCCCACCATGTACTGTATACCCATGAAGGCCCCGCCATGTTACTATGTACAGTACTGTATACCCATGAAGGCCCCGCCATGTTACTATGTACAGTACTGTATACCCATGAAGGCCCCGCCATGTTACTATGTACAGTACTGTATACCCATGAAAGTCCCGCCATGTTATATGTACAGTACTGTACACCCATGAAGGCCCCGTCATGCTACTATGTACAGTATTGTATACCCATGAAGGCCCCACCATGTTACTATGTACAGTACTGTATACCCATGAAGGCCCCATAAAATGCAGAAATAAACCCAAAGGCTGTTATTGCCACAAAAGCTGGAGACAACAGTTGATGAACACATACTGATGCCTGTCCAGCATCCAGTGCCACTTGCCACACCATGATCTCTACCTTTGAAATCTGAGGCAAGCCACTTGTTTCTATTGTAGGTAGATATTTGCTGCAACTTAGACCACACACAAAGCACTGAAGCAAGCACTTTAGTCCCAATACTAAATTAATTTCTGGTACCTGCATTCAAAAATGCCTGTATTGATATACATGATGGTACTGGCAATGGCACCCCCTAATAGCTTGCATTCAGTGCTGCTGCCCTCTTCATCCCTCCTAGCTACAGAGGGTAGACGTTGTGTCAGAAGGATTGGAAGGTAAACAAGGTATCAGGAGTGACACACAAGGTGGTATAATACAAGAAGTAGTGACTGAGCAAGGTACATTGCAGATGCCACTCCATTGCAAAGGCTGATCCACACAGACCACATGGCTGACATCATGCTCAGACTGTGCATTTAGCCTAATGGTCAAGGTCTGCTGGTCAGGGAATCAACCAACCATCAAGTTATGAGGTGGAGAGGAGCTTCTTCCCTCCTTTGGAGAGACTACCAGTGAGCCCACCAGGTCACCTATGCAGACTGAGCTAATCACCATCGCTGTGCTGTTACTGCTACACCTGGACCTGCAAAAAGATGAGAAAACCAAAAGTGAATGAATTTGTACACACAAATATCATGCATGTACTCTGAAACTCTACAATGCAGATGCGTGCAAGGTACATGCATGCTTCCACTGGGAAGGGTATTCCTGCCTCCTGAAGCAAAGTTCTACATTCTGCACCTGCTGCTCTGTAGCTGTAGCACAATGTAGAAGGAACTTTGTACAGTGTAGGAGTTCTATGTTCTGCACCTGCTGCTCTGTAGCTGTAGCACAATGTAGAAGGAACTTTGTACTGTGCAGGAGTTCCTGTAGCTGTAGCACAATGTAGAAGGAACTTTGTACTGTGCAGGAGTTCTATGTTCTACACCTGCTGCTCTGTAGCTATAACACAAAATAGGAGGAACTTTGTACAGTGTAGGAGTTCTACATTCTGCACCTGCTGCTCTGTAGCTATAACACAAAATAGGAGGAACTTTGTACTGCAGGAGTTGTGCTGTTTTACACCTGCTGCTCTGTAGCTGTAGCAAACGTAGGAGAACTTTTTTTGTACAGTGGAGTTCTATGTTGTAGCACAATGTAGAAGGAACTTTGTGCTGCTCTGTAGCTGTAGCACAATGTAGAAGAAACTTTTGTACAGTGTAGGAGTGCTGTAGCACAATGTAGAAGGAACTTTGTACTGTGCAGGAGTTCTATGTTCTACACCTGCTGCTCTGTAGCTATAACACAAAATAGGAGGAACTTTGTACAGTGCAGGAGTTCTATGTTCTCTGCCTGCTCTGCTCACAACACACCAGGAGAACTTTGTACAGTGCAGGAGTTCTATGTTCTGCACCTGCTACTCTGTAGCTGTAGCACAATGTAGAAGGAACTTTGTACTGTGTAGGAGTTCTACATTCTGCACCTGCTGCTCTGTAGCTATAACACAAAATAGGAGGAACTTTGTACAGTGTAGGAGTTCTACATTCTGCACCTGCTGCTCTGTAACTTTGTACCACCTGCTGCTGCTACCTGTAGCTGTAGCACAACGTAGAGAACTTGTGTGCAGAATTCTCCCATCTTGCACCTGCTGCCTGTGCTGTAGCACAAACGTAGGAGAACCTGCTGCCTGTGCTGTACAACGTAGGAGGAACTTTGTACTGTGCAGGAGTTCTATGTTCTGCACCTGCTGCTCTGTAGCTGTAGCACAACGTAGGAGAACTTTGTACAGTGCAGGAGTTCTATGTTCTGCACCTGCTACTCTGTAGCTGTAGCACAATGTAGGGGGACTTTGTATAGTGCAGGAGTTTAAAGGTCAAGACTGTGAAAAGGCAAAATAATATGCTTACAGCTAATCAAAGCTGCTTGCAGGGCTCAAACCTTGGCCAAGCAGACTGCCTGCAGTGCTTCTGGGAGAACAAGAAAAATTGGGGTATATGTAGGCTTGGGCATGGAGGGGGTCATGCATTTACAGGCTGTCTCTGTCTAAAACAGAACCAGAATGGTTCAAGTTACTTTCAAATCGGATTAGAGAAGACCTCTGCTTCACAAGGAGGAAAAGCCTGCTCCAAACAAGGGGTACTCTCCAGAGACACATACCTGTACCTTCAGCATGTCCTATTTATGTTGCAGGCAAGACTTAGGTTAATTCTGATATTTGTTTTACAGATGTGCAAGACATCCATCAGAGTGAGATCATGGAGATGCCTTATAAGCCAAGCTTAGATAACCTCTCAGCAGTCTGTAAGGTATCAAGTACAGGGATACTGTTCAGGTACATACAAAGGGGGTATGGTAGCTGGGTTCAGTGGAACAATGACATCACTGGGCCAAGATGTCATACCCTTGCTTATCTGATGAGCGCTGAGTTCAGTGGAACAATGACATTATTGGGCCAAGATGTCATACCCTTGCTTACGAGTTGTACAGTGTAGAACAATTTCCTTAGCACCATAGACACATGATGGTCAAAGGCCATGCATTCCAAAATCACACACACATTGTGTACTCTAGGGGTATACTCAAATAAAAACACATTTTTCGTCCCACCTGAATGTAGGACTTCTTCAGAAATTCAATACAACAATGATTTTAAGAACCTCTATATACAGAGTTCTCACCAAAATTTTATCCCACGAAAATCCTTATGTTCTCATATTACATAAGAACTAAAAATGCAACAGCTCGAAATACATTATTAAATTATTAAATTATTAAATTAATAAATAATTAATAATAAATGATTAAAATGATGTAATAGGAATACATTACACTCATCTTTCTAAGCTCCTCAATTTCAATAAACACGATAGAGCATTTATCATTCAGGCCTGGGTACATATGTGCATTAAGCCTTATTTGCCAAAATAATTCCATTTTCTCTAATAATAAACCATCAGGTCCCCCTCTTCCATCTTGTGTGATCTGATGATCCAAATATAATTATCAATGTAGTAGTTTCCAGGGCTAGCCATATTCCCAAAGAATACTATTATGCATTTCCTGGTATTGAGTTTTAGACCATAACAATGGCACTAGTTATTTATCTGTGTCAGGCCTTCTTGGGGGACATTTATGTCCTTGGGAGATTGACTGCAGAGGCTCTTGATGTTCCATTGACATCAGAGAAGTAGATGCCAAAAATGAGTGACCACAGCACCAAGCCTTGTGGAACACTGCTTATTAATGGCCTCCTTGTGGAGGTAGACAGCTGGCTATCCAGTGGGTGACATAGTTGATGAGTTTGTCAATAATGCCCATACAGGTACTATGCACCATTTTTCACTCATCCATTGCTTTGGTGACCTTCTCAAAAATGTCCATCAAGTTGAGTAGGCATGACCTGCCCTTAGCAAAGCCAAACTGAGTTGGATCCAGTGTCTGAAAGTGTTCTATGTTATTGTTTATTATTTCCAAGATAATTCATTCCATGGCTTTGCATATGAGACTATTCGGACTTATGTTTCTCTAGTTACCCAGGTCTATAGATGGCCTACCATTGTCCATAGAGATGACAATTGCAGTACGTCCATTCAGTAGACACAAAGCCTGTCTGTAAACAGTGATTCTAGTGGTCTCAGGCATCATGGGATATTATTGGGGCCCATCAATGACCTTGGAGAATGCATTAAGGACCCACTCCCTAGTGATAGTTGGGGGAGTTATGCTCACTATAGGTGTCTCCATTTACAATTAGTTCAGCACATTGCTGTGCATTCCCTGTGAGGTTCTGGATATAGTTGGCCTGGGAGGCTATTTTTACCTCAAACTTAGCTTTGGTAGATTTGATTAGCCATCTAAGCTACTTGTTTAGATTAATGAGGGAGTTTTTACCTTGTTGGGCATTGAACTTCCTAATGTTTGCCATGATTTTCTTCCTTTTGTTATACAGCTGATTAATGCTAGGATTCCACCACAGTGACTTGTTTTTTTTTTACTTTGTTATGCATTTTTACAGGTATATACAGCTATTTCTGTGTAGATATTGACATGACTGTACAAGGTTTCTGAGAACAATTCTGCACAGGCAACAGTATTCTGAGGGTTTGGATGGGCTAGGAATATTGCCAGGGTGTCACTTAATAGAAGGAAGTTTGACTTACAATAATTCCTAAAAGTGCTAGGGTGCATAACTTGTCATAGCCCCATGGGACAGACAATGACTGAAAACAAATCACTATGTAGAAGACTAAGGTATTACTGTGGGCCCTGCTCATACATGTCACATTCACCCTGACCAAACTAAATCAGACAAGTCTTTTCAGGAGCAAGTATGGCAGAGACTTGCACAGGACACCACTTCTGTGGAAGGCTATAAGAGGAAACTACATCAGGTTTGGCAAAGAGGAACCAGTATGATACTGCATGTCCAGAACAAGGCAGAGGATATTGCCAGACACATGTCCAGTATGGTACTGCATGTCAAAAAAAAGGCAGAGGATATTTCCAGTGACATGTCCAGCACAAGTGATACAACAACACAGAAGAAGCACACACAGGGATGGAGGAGTTCCATCTGGGGAAAGGGAGCAGACCCTCTTACCAGGTAATGTCTTGGCTGTGGCAGCTGGGCTGGTGATGACTGCATGAGTGTCTGTTAGGGATGCACCAGGTTAGTGATAACCATTATACTGTCAGGTAGTACAGTACAAGGCAAGTGAAGTGGGATGTATTTAGCAAGAGGCTCATGAGCATCTGTCCTACAGGGATGTCCACAATGACCTAAACAAACAGGTATGTTGCTATTCATATTGCATCTGCAGTGCCTTTCATATATCAGTATGTCTGCTGTTTCTGCAAGAAGTTTCCATGTATTCAAGTGTTGCCACAGGTATATTGTTTTTAACCTTCACAGGTTCTACCACTGGAGGGTCTAATACAGTGGAACATCACATGCCTGATATCAGCAGGTTACCCCCTGACTGCAGGCAAGAGCAATGTACATGTGGTGCACTTTGATGATACAGTGGCACAGTCAGTGACACAAACATTGAAGGTCTCCCACACCTTCCCCACATATGAGAAACTTGATCAGGGACAGGCCAAGTCCTTAACTTCACCAGTATTTGCTAGATATCCTTGAGCTGTGATCTTCCCTGTGCTACACAGTAGTCCACAGCCCAATCAGCGTCTTTAAGCTGCGCTGCTTCTGATGTACACATACATTCTCAGAGGAAGAGTGTAGTGGTCTGCAGCACTACCACAATTCCACTTCTGTCACTGACCAGAGTGCTATACTTGGCTGCATTCAGTGTATAAACAGGTCAGTGATACAGGCATAGATGGCTGTTACTCACACCATTATGGAAATGATGAGTGTGGTCTGTAGCCCATGGAATGAAATGTACAATCTACATGGGCTGCAAGATGCCATCCAGCACCTGCACAGCCAAAGTAAATACAAGGACATAGACCAGATGGTACAGGTCAGGTCAACTGGGCTAACATGACATCCAGTGGTGAATCCATGCAGCAAATGGTAAGTCTTCTGGTCTGTCTCTGCAGCAGTCCACGGTCATAGAAGGGCCTTGATTAACAAAAAAGTCAGTACACCTCATGATAGTCAGTCTTACAGATGTGGCCACTGTCACTCTTCAGGCACCACATCTCAGACACCCCATAATCTGCACACCCCCAGTCTTTAGCTCTAAATGTCACTATCCTCTGTAGACAGATACAACACTATGCCTACACATGGCCATTGTACTGGTCATGATTGTTTTATATTCATTGGCTTCAGACATGGGACAACTCATCAGCATGTACTCATAAATGCTTCTATAGTTCTAAGCCATCCCTGCTACAAATTGCAGGCCAGCGCACTACAGATGACTAAACATTTGCATCATGACGGAGCCACATTGCCACTGAAGGATATAATATTTGATTACACTCAACCTGTTAACAGACTGTATTGCTACCATATCCACTTCCCATTAGCCTTAGCACTACTGTCACATGTAATTGTGTTGCCTCCTGCTTATGCAAACCTAAGTGAGCAATGTTTGATGTACGGTATATTCAGTCCTTGCACTGTATTGCACTGCTAGTATTTGATAATGTATGCATTATTTTATTCTGTGTTGTCCGTGTCATATCCCTTGGTTGTGGACCAGGTACTTCCTCTTTGCAGTGCTGCAGTCCATTGTGCAGGTCTCTGCATCACAAGTCAAGGTGCTTCCTGTTCCTCCTTTGAATGATTGTTCCTGCATCTTAGTCACTGCTCCAGCAGGTATGGTAGGTCCTGCTAGGATGGTTGGGTAATTTATTCCTCCCTTATGCAAAAGTATTAGATTAATTTATTTTAGCTAGTTTTGACTCGTTGGGCAAAATACAGCAAAATGAATGGTAGAATGGTTATCAGTGGTTATGTTGCGATGTTCAAGATGTATGTGGTAGTATTAGACAGGTCTCTAGCAAAATGAATGGTAGAATGGTTATCAGTGGTTATGTTGCGATGTTCAAGACGTATGTGGTAGTATTAGACAGGTCTCTAGCAGATTACCGAAATTTCAAAACTTCGTACATCATATGGCCGAGACCATATGATCGAAGTTTTGAAACTTTGAACATTTTGAATGGAGATCACCATACAGCACAGAATGGGAAATTTTCCATTTTCCAAACTGTAGTGCAATCTTGGAGTTGGTCTGTTTAATTAGCATGAGACGTAGCCCCATGTGGAAAAATGTAAAAAAAAAGTGTTGTTTTTTTTGTTTAGTTTAGTTTTAAAGTCTCAGTACTTTATTGTCTCGGCCATATGATGTTCGAACTTTTGAAATTTTGGTAATCTGATTAGGGACCCTATTAGACACAGACGTGGTATGGAGATAATGTATAGTACTTGGGGAGATTCACCCCAGATTGCATATGTTATTGAGTTACTTGAATTTGCATTGATACCTAGTTTAGATTTGATAAACAATTTTTTTTACAAATTCAGGGTACAGCGATGGGAGCACATTTTACCCTGACATATCCAAAGCTGGCAAAGGAAAAGTTTGAAACTGGGTATATTAATACTTGTTATATGAAAGGTTTTGAAATAGTTGCATATTATAGGCTTATAGATGATTTGATATTTATTATTAAAAGCAAAAAATAAAAAAATATTACAATTTATGAAGAATGTGCAAAGTTCTGGTTTTATTTTTGAAATTAAAACTAAGCAGATACACTTGAATTTACAAAGTTCTCAATTTATTTTTGAAATTAAAATTAAGCAGATACACTTTTTGTGTATTATATTATTCAGAGAATCCAATAATAAAAATGTGTTTGAAAACTGGTAGAAAACAAACTGCATTGTCGAATTTACTCCATGTTGATTATGACCATCAAAAACATTTATTCAATATTTGCTCTGTATTGAGATGGTAAGAGCTGACAGGGTATCTACAAATGCAGATGATTTTAAGAAGGAGTTGGAATATATTATCAAGAAATTCCACAGTACAGTTATATCAAATAGGTATTAACGGGGACAGCAAAAATTATATGATATGCAAATTCAGAAACTCTTCATAGGTTCATAGGTATGTACTAGGCTAAAGACCACTGGAGCCTTTTTTTAGACTTTCTATACATCCCGAATCTCTGACAAGTTATTGTACCCTTGATAAGTATATCTAGGAGCTTGGGAGATGAAATATTTACAGGCTGCCTGTGTCCATTATAGACATAGATGCCAGACAAGGGATAACTTTCTTTTTCCCCATCCAATTGTCCAAATTATACTTGAATTGGGTTAGGTGGGAACTCTGCTTCACATGGATGGGGACCCTGTTCTAGAGAAGAGGTAGTCTCTGTGATACATACTTGTCTCTCCGGGCAGTCCTATTTATATCACAGGCAAGGCATTATATCACAGGCAAAGTTTAAATCTTTAAAACGGGCAATTCTGGAGCTGTTTGTTTTGCGGATATACAGGGGGTCCTCAGAGTGAGATCCAGTGATCCCTTGTATGGCAAGCATAGATCTTCCCTCAACAGCCCATTTGAGACAAAATACATATACAGAGCTTTGAGATGGTCTTCACAGGACTTGTTATTTATGCCTTGTATTCTTTTAGTGAGGAATCTCTGTGGATTTTCCAATTGTTGGGGTGTGCCTGGTTAGGTATATACCAAAGAAAGAATTGTATTCAATGATAGGTTTGATGAATGTCAAATACAGTGGAACAATGACCTCCTTAGACCTAGATGCAATAGCTTTGTTTATAAGCTGCACAATATAGAATTATTTCCTTACTACCTTAGAAACATGATGGCCGATGACCGGATTACTGTCAATGCATATCCTCAAGTCCCTGACAGCCAGGTTGTCTTAAGGTTGTGTTATCAATATGATAGTTGCCAGGGTGGTTGACTTCCCAAATTATACTATTATGCATTTCTTGGCATTTAGTTTTAGTCCATGGCTCTGACATCAGTTATTTGTTTGTGTCGGCCTTCTTGGAGAACATTGGTGTCTGTGGGGAATTCTATGGCTGTTACTAATTTGTACTCATCTGAAAATTTGGTCAGCCAGAGGCCCTTGATGTTAGCCTTGACTTCAGAGAAGTAGATGCCAAAAAGGAGATGTCCCAGGACATATCTCTAATGGACTCCATTGTTGACTGGCCTCTTTTTAAACATGAACTCCCGAGTTCTAACTTCCTGGTTCTGTTAGTGAGCCAGCTGGCTATCCACTGGGTGATATAAGGGTTTATACCTAACCACCTCTTCAGTTTGTCAACAATGCTCAAGTGGGGTAGTGGGGTATTATGCCAATGCTTTGACCAAGTCAACATACGTAGTGTGAACTGTTTTGCTCTTGTCCATTGCTTTGTTGGCATTCTCAAAGAAGTCTGCTGGTCTGAGTAGGCTTGACCTGCTCTTGACTAAACAAACTGGGTTGGGTCCAGTGTCTGCAGGTTTCTTATGTCATTATTCATCATTTTCATGGTAATTCTTTCCATAATTTTGCATATGAAACTAGTGACTTATGGAGCTATAGTTTCCAGGGTCTGTAGATGGCCCAACATTTTGCAGATGGATGATAGTTGCTATTCTACATTCATGAGTCACAAAGCTTGTTTGGAGGCTATGGTTAAATAGTAGTTCCAGAGGACCTGATAGGTCATGTTTCATGCTATTGACAAGGCATTCTGGGATATTGTTGGGGCTCAGTGATGCAGTGTTCTTGGTGTTAGAGAAAGCATTGAGGACCTGCTCCCTATAGTGGGGGTAGTTATATTTGATGCTATTTCCTGAGGGGAGGCTGGAGGGGGGTAAAGTTACAGCTGAATTTGTCTGCCAGTAGGTTTGCTATATTGTCTGGCTCAGTGTAGGTGGATCCATTAACAATGAGCTCGGCACACAATAGTGTACTGCCTTTGAGGTTGTGGATATAGCTAAAGAATAACTTTTGGCTGTCTTTGGCCCAAGGTGACCTTGGAAAAGGGGCATGAAACAGAAGAACTTTAGAGAAAATTAATCACCTCTTTATGTATTCATACATAGTTATATGATCTCACATATGGCAAAGGTAATAGAGGAGTACTGGTATATACTCAAGTCTGATGAAACATTGAAAGAAGTAATTCAGATTCTCCATATTTTGTATATAGAAGAGCTGCTAGTATTTTTTGACAAAAATAGTCCACAGCAATTTTATAATATCAAAAACTGATCTTAGGACAAAGGGTAATGTTCCTTGTAGTAATTGTGAGGCTTGTAAATACATGAAGGATTGGGATGTTTGGTATTTAAATAGTCAAAGATTTTTTTATCAAATAAATTTGAGGGGGTGATTTATTTGTAATGTGTATCAGTTTGAAGATTCATAGGTGAAGTAAAAGGACAGTTAGTACAAGAATTTTACAGCATGTTGGTTAAAGGATGTCAATTTAGACCTTTCAATATGCATTTTATGCAAGTGCAGCATAAACTTTTTGATTTTATTTTTATGGTTCTTTTTTAGCATCCATTGCATTTAAGATCTGATTCAAAGTAGTGGTTATGACAGAAAAAAGCATGTTTTATTTTAAAACATCAGTCTTATAGCCCAAAAGGCCTGAATGTTGATATTAATTGGCAAATATTTCTTTCAGGAATTAAATTATTTATGTGTATAATTAATTTATTTCATTATTATTTGGATGGCTCTATATGTAGTTAAATTAAATTTTTATGTTCTTTAAGTCCCTTTGGAAGGCTGTCAAGACAAGGCACCAGAGATGTTTATCTGTGAAAATAAAAGTTTAAGTTTTAATGGGCAGAGACCTCAACCTCATTACCACAATCAACAGAATGTACTGGAGAGACAGGCTCATAACCCAGAGACTACCCATGCTCTGGAATAGACTTCCCATACATGTCAAGCAGTGCACTTCACTGGCCCTCTACAAGAGAAATCTTGATGAGTGGATGGGAAATAGAAAGTTCACCCCAGGGATCACTCCAGTGGCTCTGCTTGATAGAGGCACTGGGAACTAACATTCGGCGGCACAATGCCAGGGCACTTCTAAGGGCTAGTCTTGTAAAGGCTCCAGGGCCATTAGCCTAGTACACACCTATGAATCTATAAATTGTTTTTTGCAGTATATTTTATTGTCTGTGGCTCTAATAATGTGTATTATTGATCTACTAGAATGGTTCCTTGCTACAGAAGCAGTTTCTATGGGTTCATAGGCATATACTAGGCTAACGACCGTTACGGTCCTTATAAGTTTAGCTGTACAACCCAAATGTGACCCACAAATTTGATTTATATGGGAGTGATTTAATTGCTGCCTTTGTCCATCTAGCATAGGAGCCAGACCAGGGGCGAATTTCTGATTGCCCATTCATTGATCTAAGTTGTGCTTAAACAGGGATAGGGAGGAACTGTGCTTCACATGGATGGGGAGAATGTTCCAGAGAATGGGAATTCTATGAGAAACATGTCTGCCTCTCCAGCATGTCATATTTATGTCACATGCAACTTTTAGGTCTTTTAATCTAGTAGTTCTGATGCTTTGTTTTGTTGATGTACAAAAGGGTCATCACAACAGGGTCCAGGGATGCCTTGCATGCCAGACAAAGATCACGTCTCAGAAGTGCGTATTATACTGAGTAAAGAGAAATGGCTTTGAGGTAATCAGTGTAGGACATTGTGTTTACTCCCTGTATTTTTTGAAAAGAACTTTTGTGGATATTCCAGTTTCTGTGTGTGTTTGGTCAGGTACGTACCAAAGGGGGCATTATACTATATGATGAGTTTGGTGAGGGCTGAATACAGTGGATGATGACCTCTCTGGACCTAGATGCCATGACTTTGCTTATAAATTGAGCAACAAAGAAGGATTTTCTTACTACCTTGGATATGTTGGTCAAAGGCTAGGTTACTGTCTACATGAGCTCCCAGATCCTTGACTAGTGAATCAACTTTTAAGGTATTGATAACATAATTACCTGAGGTGTCAAAGTTCCCAAAAGGTACTGTTATGCCTTTCTTGGTACTGAGATTTAAGCCATGGCTTTGGCACCATGCATTTGTCTATATTAGACCTTCCTGAAGGGTGTTCACATGTTGGGGGGATTCAACAGCTGCTCCCAGTTTGCAATCATCTGCAAATTTAATTAGCCAGAGGCCTTTGACATTGGCTTTGACATATGAGAAGTAGCCAATGAGAAGTGGGCTTAGCACAGAGCCCTGGGGGACTCCACTGGTGACCGGCCACTGAACTAGGTTATGTGACATTGTTCAGACTATGAGTAGCTGACTTGCAGGCCTTGGGTAAACAGTATGGTACCCTAGCATATACATCTAAGCAAAAGAAGCTTCCCATAAGGGGACAAAACAACCAGCCCACAGTGTTCTGTTTTCCTGTATGCCATCTCTGCCATGTTTTGGGGCTTGCAGATTTGTGTCATTATCCATGGTTCTAACAGCACACAGTAGTGATACCACTACTACCTGAATGTATAGTAACTATACATAGTGTGGTCTGTACCCACCTACATGTTCTCCTACTGAGATTATAACCTTGCAGAAAGTCACATTACAGAAAATGCTGACTGTACACTTGTTTTCATTGGGATGGGTAGTTAATGCATCTACTTTGTTTCTATGTGAGCAGCGCAGTTCAGTAAACTCATATATGCAATCCCTACCTATATAAAAGCAGCCCACAATCTGCTGGTAAACAAAAATGTGTACATTAGGCAGAGTCAGTACAGCCTGCATTGATGTAGAGGGCCACTGCATGCCACATCATAAGCACTGATTTTGAGATCACAGCAAGTACAGCTTGCATTGGTGTAGAGGGCCACAGCATGCTACATCATGAGCACTGGTTTTGAGATCACAGCCAGTACAGCGTGCATTGATGTGGAGGGCCACAGCATGCCACATTATCAGCACTAGTTTCGAGATCACAGCCAGTACAGCCTGCACTGGTATAGAGAGCCACAGTTTGCTACATCATGAGCACTGGTTTCAAGATCACAGGCAGTACAGCCTGCACTGGTTTCAAGATCACAGGCAGTACAGCCTGCACTGGTTTGGAGGGCCACAGCATGCGACATCATGAGCACTGGTTTTGAGATCACAGCCAGTATAGCATGCATTGATGTGGAGGGCCAGCATGCCACATCATGAGTACTAGTGTCGAGATTACAGCCAGCACAGTCTGCATTGGTGTGAAGGGTCACATCATGAGTACTGGTTTTGAGATCACAGCCAGTACAGCCTGCACTCGTGTGGAGAGCCACAGCATGCCACATTATCAGCACTGGTTTCGAGATCACAGCCAGTACATCCTGCACTGGTATAGAGAGCCACAGTTTGCTACATCATGAGCACTGGTTTCAAGATCACAGGCAGTACAGCCTGCACTGGTATAGAGAGCCACAGCATGCCACATCATGAGCACTGATTTCAAGATCACAGCCAGTACAGCCTGCATTGGTGTGGAAGGCCACAGCATGCCACATCATGAGCACTGATTTCAAGATCACAGGCAGTACAGCCTGCACTGGTATAGAGAGCCACAGTTTGCTACATCATGAGCACTGGTTTCAAGATCACAGGCAGTACAGCCTGCACTGGTTTGGAGGGCCACAGCATGCCACATCATGAGCATTTGTTTTGAGATCAGCCACTTACCAGCACTCCTTTGTTGGAGCTGCTGCTGTCACATACATTTTAGCATCCTGTACACTGGCAATTCCTGGCATTCAGAATATGTGATCATTGCAGCATTGCACAACTGCTTTATACATTTCCAAATAACTCCACCATCTTTGGTGGTGTCATTTGCATATTTGTTGTCCCTCATTTGCATATGGTGTTTCATTTCCATATAAGTATGTGCTCATTTGCACACCCTGAATGCCCTTACAGCGAATGTGCTGTGTTGTGTCTCAGAATTTCCTCTTCCCTGCACATGGATATATTTGCACTATTTTCATCAGGCAAAGCTCTTTTTCCATGTTTTGTTCCTGGACTGAAAGGAAAAGATAGCCAAAGAGTAATAAAAATTGTGAAAACAGATGGATCTATACATGTCAATTTGGCCGAACTTGTGAAAGTGTGAAGGGCACCAAAGAGGGCAGTCCTTTCATCTCCCACAGTGTCACATGATTGCATATGATCTTTATAAACACTCATCAGCAAATATATTGTCTTTATTTTATCTTACCTTTCTTGAAACTGGATTGCCACATTTTGAACAGTTGTTTGATGCAAGAAAACATACTTTCTCTGACACGTAACCATGTACTGTATAAGTGTTGTAATACTGCTTAACTGATAAATGTACTGTACCACAGAGATATGTTAATGGTTCTGGCACTGTGACAGTCAGCTTTGAAAGAACAACAGAATAGGTGTGAGAAAAAATATAGCCTCTTCTTGCAGTTGCATCCAACAAGTGATATATTTGTACCATAATCTAGTTGTTCTGCTATTACTTTCTTATCTGCTGGATGTTTTTCATTAATATTACTGTGTTAGATGTGTAATGTGTGTCTGTGGGAGCTCCTTGTCAGTATAAACCATGAAGTGCAAATATGTCATTTTTTTATGCCCACTGCTGTCAGACACTTCTCAACTATCTCATGCGTTTATTCCAAATCAAAACCATTCAATGAATGTACATTTTCTGGTACCATATGTGCTTTTGCATAGTAGAAATGGTTCATTGCTAGTGAACTAGCCTGGTATACCTACTGTCTTAAACTGTTTCATCTGCATAAAAAAGATGAAATACAAAATTTACTTTTCAGTCTTTGCCAGATTGCTTGTGTGAAGTTGCATTATTTATAACTTGGAGAATTTTCAGTATACTGAAGTCCCTGTTTCTGCTAATACATTCATAAACAATTCATATGTGAAATGTATAAGCTTACTGTACAGTCATTTGAAAGCTTCACAAATAAATTTGCATGTAGATATTATATAAAGTGTCATGTAACAATGTCAGTGACTTATGTCAACCAATGCTTTCAGTCACATATACACAGGAAAGGTTCCTTTTCAAATGCTTACCTTAGCTATCATAGTGGGCACCCCTTTCACCAAAAAAAAGGGGATAGTAAAGGGACAATTAATCAGGGCTTCAAGAATGTCTAGTGCTTTAGACATTTATAATGAAGAAGTTAGGATTTTGAAGAAGCTTTTTATGGAAAAGGAGTACCCTGAAAACCTAACTGAGAGTTTAGTGCTGGAGGTCACTCAGAATAGAATAGAGAAACTAGATATGCACCCTTACTAGGCACAGGATTAACTGAGGTACAACACAACCAACAAGTAGACATCACTCAGGTAAAAAATAGTTTTGTACACACTTTTTCCACTAACTCGGACAAAGTTGAACAAATCATTTGTAAATACTGGCCCATTCTTAGGCTGCAGGACGATATTAAGGCTCACATCTCCTCAATTCCACATTTTGTTAGGAAAAGGGACATGAACTTAAAAGAACTCCTAGAAGTTAAGCAGGAGGCTAAACAGGATATTACTAAAAGGAAACTTGGCACATATGCAAGTGGGAACTGTAAGCAATGCCATGCCATGTTAAATCGAAGTTCATTATATCTTCCTTCCAGGAAGTTTAGATACACCTCTACGAGATATTTTAATTGTGGGGTGAAAGGAGTAGTATACCTCGGGTATTGCATGATTTGCCAAAGTTTCTATGTGGGTTAAACCGAAAGAATTTTTAAGAGAAGAGTGTACGAACATTGTAATGACATTACTAATTGTAAGGAGAGTAATGCTTTTTACAAACACTCTTTGGTTTGTAAAGACATGCTTATAAAATTTGTAGTTTTAGAACAAACAACACCGGATGTTCGTGGGGGTAGTTGGGAAAGCAGGTTGGAATACCAGGAGTTATTTTGGCAACTTAAGCTGGATTCCACCAGGTTTCCCGGCTTGAATGATAGCCTCAATATCAGTAGTGTTTTAAAATTGAGACATGCTCGTCTTTAGGAAGTAAAGAAATTAGATTATTCATCACATTTTTCTTAGGTAATTTTGATTTTTTGACATTTTTTAATGGACAGTTTTTTAGCTATTCAAGTAACAGATTTATTACATAGGAAGTTAAGAGTAATTAAGTCACACTTCAGAACGGTGTATTTATTTTATTGGGATACCAATATTGGTTATATTTTTTTGGAGAGTAATATTACAGATCAAACAGTGATTTATAAGAATTTTTATAAGGAATTTCATGCACACACAGCATTTTATTTATTTGTTTTATTTGTTTTGTAACTTAATTTTTAAATCTATTAAGACATTAGAACTTTATTGGTTAAGATCTTTTGGAAAAAGTCATTCCACATGAGGATGGTGTGCAAAAATTTTAAATATGGTACGTATGTATTTTTAAAGAAGTTGTAACTTAACATAAGGGATTATATTTTTAGACTACTTGGTGTTTACCTCTTTTCCTTTAATAAGCAACAAAGGAGATAATTATTTAAGGAGTCATGTGATTTAACGGAGAAAGGTATTTAAAGGTTTAAATCACAGGCTCACCATTTCCTTGATAAAGCTTGTACTTATCCAAGTGAAAGCGCTTGATGGAAAGATTGTTTGTTTTTTCTATTTTCTACAATAAAAGTCTTAAATAAGACTGAGCAGTCTACGTGTTTTAAAGAGGTGAATTGCACAATGTCAACCTTCCTTCTGGGTCCTGTGTTGCAGAGCTGTTATTTTTCGTGGTTTTTGCTCTTTCCCTTTTGGATTTAATGTCAGTGACTTAGCCGGGAACTCTCACACTTTTATTGCCAGGAAAATGTGAGGCTGCGGGTTCTGTCTCACATGCACTGTTTGTCTTCACGTTCCTGTATGGATACTGTGGTAAAGCCCCAGATAGAAAGCTGCATTCGTGAACTGTTATCCTTCAGATGAAACATAAAACGGAGGTGCCATCTGCCTCAATGGCGAGGGCTCAAGTAATCCAGTAAATAAAATTAAATAGACAATGTGTTTTTTCAGGAAAAAAAATATTTATTTGTTCATTCCTTTGTTGATCGGAGAAGTCCAGTGAGGCTAGAAATCAGTGCCTTTTCAGTGGAGACCCATGAAGAAAAGTTACAAATAAACTAACCATGTTAGCAGTGAAAAGAAGTGACCTACCAGTATTCAGTTATGCAGTTGTACAAAAACAAGTAATAGAAGTTAGTAGTTACATTAAACATATTAAATTTATGATTATAGCAATAATTACAGTATGCATTTGTTTATATAAACAAGACAATTTCAAAAACAGCAGATAGCATGCAAATATAAATATACATTGACTACAAGAAAAATAAGGTATGTACTGCTATCGGAGAATAGAGAACTGCGAGTGCAGCTGCCCAAATACATTTTAAATGACTTCCATCACAGAATAATCATTTTGCATACCTCATTACTTTAGTGTAGCCGAATGTTAAATTTCATCTTTATCACTTGCTTATAATTCAATACACATGTCTTGTCTGGAGATCCAATAAATTAAAAAAAACATGATGTATAGTATAGTCTCATTGAAGTGTGGACTCTGACCGAAAGATCTAGAATCAGTGGTGTACCATGGGAATTGGTTAGCCATTGACAGATATACATACAGACACACGCACACCCACACTCACAAACACACACACACACACACACACACACACACACACACACACACACACACACACACACACACATGTGCAGATACTCATCCATAGAGATGCATGTACACATGCATGCAGATACTCACACACACATCCATATGTGCAACTTCTGGGATGTATAATTAATAAAGAACTGAAACTTGCTAAACATTTAACAAATCTTACCTTTTGAGAAAACCAAAAACTTCATACGTTTTATAGAATAAGCACTTTCTTTTCCCAACTTCCTGATTCTCTCAGGCTACTTCATGCTTACGTCCACTCTGTCCATATTGTGCATTCCTTCTTATCAGTGTTCTGCTTCCCACCACCATAAACCTGAGCAAGACTGCAACAGGTTAACTTGCTGCAGTATGGAAGTAACTACTGTACCTCACTATGGGGACTGCACTGGCTTGAATTTACATCTGGCTCTGCTAAAATTTCTCATCAGTACCCTGTACTCTATTCTACTCTAGACTGTACTTCTTTTTCCAATAGCTTTACATGGTGAATCATCCACAGAGAACATCGATCGTTTGTGGTTAAGCTCATTAACTCAAATAATTCAGGTAATGCAGGAAACTCATTTTATGTAAGAAAACTTTACAATCATTGGTCTTTCCTCACAGCTGAAACTACAACATTCAAGTAAAATCTAAATGTATTGCTGCACTACAGAGAAAACTGAATTGCACAGAGTTATCATCTGGGTTCCCTTAGCCCAGAGTTCCACATATTAGCCTAAATCATTAAGAGTGAAGAGGGAGGTGCTAAATCACAAGTCTTAGAATGGATGTATTCCAGTAGAATTATTTCAAACATTGTTTCTAAGCAGGCAAGGACAAAAAAATATATTTGTGTTCTGAGAAATTATTTCAGATATGCTGCTGTCTGAGATAAGGTTTAAGTTGCAGTCTGAACAAAAACACTGTCAGAGCAATGCATTTAGAAATATTGTAGAGACAAATTAATAGATTATTCTATACTATAACCTTGCACTATGTAAATAGCTACTGTCTCAAGTGTTAAAGGAAAATTACTATATGTGAAAAAGTAAAAAGTAATTGCCATGAAACTAAAAAAAAATTCAGAACAATAGCTGTTATTTAAATGAAAAAAAAAGAAATCCAGCCATCTACCAACAGCCTCTTTTTTCCCATTTTTGCACATGGGTTCGGGTTGTCACTTCAACAGTGACAATCATCTAGCACCAAGGTTTACACCACCAGGTGGCTAGCCTTGCGCGGTAGTTCTTCCACACCACAAACTTGCACACACACTCACGTATTGCATAATTTAACAAATCAGATAATTGTGAATGAAAATATTCTAAAAAGGTACCACTTAAGCTAAAGAATTGCTAATTCTGTTCTTTGTTTATCTATTTTAGTTTGCCATATTACATTTGCTTTTTGGGATTGTCAAAATGCTGCTTTCCTTTTCAAAAATAATTTATTTGTCCCAACATAAATTTAATTGATTAAGATTATAGAAAAAAACATGTTTGTTAATTGTAATAAGCAGAGCTATTTTTTCAACATGCTTTCATGAGGTAGAAGGGTGAAGGACAAGACAGGTGTATCTCCAAAACCATGTGAAATGTACCTACACGCAGGGTATAGGAAAAGACTTATTGACCTCTGGGTGAAATAAAGACAGACTGAGGGTTAGCCTGATGTACAATGTACACAGAAGACTAAAAACGTGTCAATGTTCCAGATTCTAGCTGAAGTTAAGTTTTATATCTGACAACTCAGGAGCAATTGAAAGAAGAACAAAGGCTTATAATAGGAAGAAGTTTGTATTGTTTTTGTTATTCAGTAACTAAAGGTAAAATCTAAATAGGTAAACAAGAGTAAGCTGTTATGCGGCTGAAATGTTTAAGATTACATTTTTGTGTTTACAGTAAAGCTCAAGTAAAAGATTCTAGTTGTGTAAAATCAAAAGATTAAAGGTTTGATTCTTGGCTAACTAGTAACTGCTAACCTGGCACATAAGGAATTAATTGTTTGGTTGTATACTGTAGATTTCAGTAGAGGTATTTTATTTTAAGGTTGATATATTAGGAAATACAGATAAAAGAATTACAAAATCAGTGATTCTGACCTAGAAACAATGCCTGTATGGTGTTTGTATTTTCTCCCTGTGAGGTTCCACTCACCTCCTAAAAACACAATGAGTGTTACTACATCAAACTCACCCAAGAATGGAGTTGTGGGTAGCAGCACATACTGTGGATGGTGTCCTATGGGGGAAGAGTTCTAATGATCAACAGCTTTGGGCATCAACTGCACTGTACATTATCATCAATACAGCAAAACATGGATCACAGACTGAGTGTCCTATCAAGACATGAAACAAAAAAATTACCTCTAGGTGATTCTGTTGTGTTGACTAATGTCACTGAATGGACATGGGCATTTGCCAGTGACAAGTGGGTTTAGGACCCGGCCTACTCCGACCTACACCAGGGACACATGCTAATAGTAGGATGGGTATATGATCCACTATTGGCCAGTGTGTGCCTACTATAAAGCCCAGCAGCCATGGGTCGGCTTGTGTCCAGTTGTCCCGCTTGGGTTACCTGGGATAACTCTGTTGAATGAAAGCTGATCATAAAACCATTCAACCTGCAAGACATAAACTAAGAAGTGCTATACTCAAAGTAGGTTCATGGACAGGATGCAGTGTGGAAGTGGATCACATGATAGAAAGGAGGAGACTGAGCTTCCTATATAGCCAGGAGGCAAGATGGAAGTGTAGTACAGCAAAGCCACTTGGCTTGGGGACCAGAGTCTACTACACAGGAAGCGAACAAAATAAAAATGGCTTCAGAATTGGGGTGAAGGAGAGAATTCAGAAGGCAGTGAGGGATGTCATCAGAATTAGTGACAGACTCATGACAACAAACTCCACTGTAAGGACAAGGAGGGAACTATTAATGATCTCAGCCTATGCCCCACAGCAGGGTTTTGATAGTGAAGTAATGAGTGCATTCAAACAACAGTTTCAGGATGAAATAGATACAACAGGACAACACGAGCTAGTGTTAATAATGGGTGACCTGAATGTGCGTACTGGGACAGACAGAACAGGATAGGAGGACTGCAGGAGTCCACAGGGGTGGGGCAACTGGAATAAAGAAGAGGAAGCCATTCTAGACTTCTGTCTTGCAAATGGCTTGATGGTGGCCTACACATGGCTCAGCAAGAGAGAGAGAGAGAGAGAGAATTACATGATCACATACAAGAGTGGCCAACATGCAGTTCAGATGGACTCCTTCCTGGTAAGGAAAGGACATTGGGGGTAGAATCAGTAATTGCAAAGTCATCTCCCGTGAAACAGTCTGCCCACAGTATAAACCACCAGTTTCCACAATCAGCTGCAAGCAGTGGTCAGAGAAGGCTCTAAAGTCAGCAGAGACTAGACTGAAGACCTGGAAGGTGACTGGAGAGAAAGCACAAGAGTTTATTTATTTATTTATTTACAATTGTTTATCGTGAGTGTCCGACTGGACCTAAAAATAGCCCATTTTCAGCTGAGGCCCAGGGAGAAAAGCTCCATAGATTACAATGTTGTAATATTAGAAAAACAATGCATGAATACAAAGTGTGACAGTACAATGTTCATATGGGATACATTTTGAAGAAACAAATATAATAAAATTAGCAAAATAGTAGACAATAAAAAATGTACCATTAATAGAGTTTTGTAACAAGCTGGATAATAAATTCAAGGGCTGAGGAATCTGTTACCTATGAGATAAAGAGAAAAAGAGACAACTAAAGGAGGAGAAAGAAGGAGAACAGGGGAAAGAGAAAATTACAATAAGAAGAAAAAAAGCGGGGGGGAGTGAGCAGTAGGAGAAACAGGTATTTGCAGCAGCTAACCAGGAGCTGTGCAGGAGCAAAGCCAAGTATTTTTTAAAATTTTCCCTCAGCAGTTGTTTGAATTTGGTAGTGTAGTTAGTGTTCGGTATATTTTGAGGAATATCATTCCAAGCTTTGGTTAGTTTGAAGGAATACAGGGAGTCCCCATAGCTATTGTTTGACGTAGTGACTTTCAGGAGCAATTTATTAGAAGACCTTAAAGTTCTGTTGGTGGAGTAGGGCTAGACCAGGTTGCTAATAGATGGACAGTAGTTAGGGTAATACACAGTGGAATTAGTTAGAACTAGCTGGTTATAGGTTAATAGATTATGAAGTTCCAACCAGTCAAGCTGGTGTAGTCCTTTGCAGTGATGAGTTCTTGCAGGCTGGTTGGTGAATCTGGCTATTTTATAGTAGCAGGATTCTAGTTTGATAAAGTTGCATTTTCTTAAGTTAGTGAATATGGGTGAGGTATATAAGAAGGTAGATAGAAGGTGTGTTCTACAGATGGCATATCTGGTGGAATCAGTTAGAAAAGGTTTTACTCTATAAGGTGAACCTACCTTGAAATGCACTTTCTTGATAACTAGAGCTGTTTTCAAATTTGAGGTCCTTGTCGATGATAACTCCTAGTAATTTTGTGTGATCTACTCATTCAATAAGTGTATTGTTACATGAATGAATGGTGAAAGTAGCAGGGTCGATAGAGTTCTTGCTACTGGAGAAGAGCGTTAGTTTTGTTTTAGAAGGGTTAAGGATCACTTGTGAGTTGAGAAGGTATTTTTCTATGTAATGAAAGAATTGCTGGGTTTTATTAAGTAGGACAGGTAGGGATGGAGCAGAGCATATGAGGGAGGAGTCATTCGCATACTGAACCAATGTAGCTCTACACAGTCTGTAAATATGGTGAAGAGAAAGGGACCTAGAATAGAACCTTGGGGTGCATCAACAGAGACAGGTAGAGAAGATAAAAGCTCATTATGCAATTTAACTGCCTGTTGACAGTTGGTTAGGTAAATAATGAACCAGTTGAGGGCTGAATGAGACAGGTTAAGGGAGGCTAGCTCACAGATACATTTTTTGGTGCAAAACTGTATTAAATGCCTTGCAAAGGATTACTGAAGATGGTAGCATCTAAGAAAGAAGAGAAAATTAGTGGAGTTACAGAAGAATATCAGTGCCTCAAAACAGCATGTGTGAGGACTATAGAACAGGTATATGGTCAAGCCTCTCTAAGGCCTATGAAACTATCTCTCACAACCTAATTTTAACTAAACTCTCTAAGCTTAACCTATCTCCTTCCTCTCTGAACTGGTTCTCCAGCTACTTTTCCAATAGATATCAAGCAGTAAAATGGAAAAAGGCCACCTCCTCATTCCTTAATACTCCAACTGGAGTTCCCCAAGGTTCCATACTGGGTCCCCTCCTCTTTAATATATTTATAAATGACTTCTGCAACTCTATCCCTTTCTCAAATATCATCCAATACGCAGACAATTCAACTATTATCTGTTCTGCTATATCTATCCCTACAGTCCTAAGGCTTACCCAAGATGCTTTGTCAACCACTGAATAATGGATGAATAAAAATCACACAGCACTCAATGCCTCTAAAACCAAATTAATGGTATTCACTCCCTCTAAAGTCACCTCTTTCGACACAAACACATTCTCCATTACTAGTCATAATAATACAACTCTGGAACTGGTATCAGAGACCAAGTTACTTAGGGTCCAAATTGATAGTCAGCTCAAATTCAACTCCCACTTACAACTAAACATCAAAAATACCCATCAAAAACTAGGTATGCTCTACCGACAAAATCATTATCTTACACCTGCCACTAAAATCACTCTCTCTACATTTTTTCTTATCCCCTCCCTTCTCTATGGAGCTCCACTCCTAACTAATCTACAATCCTCCCTGAAAACACAACTGTCCTCCTGCTACAACAAAATCGCCAAGTTCACTACCAGCCATAAGTCCTCCACTCACCACTGTTCCTCTCTCCACATACTGAAATGGCTAGAACTACCCAATCATCTCACCTGTACTCAACTTACTCTTGCACACAAGCTCATTTTCAACCCCTCCCTCTGTCCTTCCCTTTCTTCTGCCTTTAAAATGCACCTACCTGACAGAGTACTAAGGTCTAACAACCAACATCTATTAGAAGTGTACAAACCAACTCGTCCCCCAGGAAAACATCTTCTATCCTATGGTCTAGCACGTCTCTGGAACTCCCTACCTCCATCCATTCGTACCACTTCTAATCGCTTTATTTTCAAAAAATCTCTTCACTCACATCTAATATCCCAGTGGGAATGCTGCTGCTCCCACCCCACATAACTTATGCTGTCAATTTCCATCTTCTTTTCTTTCCGCTCTTTACACAAGCGATCTCCTTTTACCATCTCCCCCAACTCATATATCCCTGTAATTACTAAGCTGTTTGCAAAGTATGCATTAGGTTGCACCCCTTAAGTATAAGCTTCCTAATATGTATTGGCTCCTCAGTATTTATTTTGTAATGATCCTTTACTAGTCTGTATCACCTGTAATGTTCATCACTAGTCTGTACTGTTTGTAATGCTTGCTCTAGTCTATAACACTTGTAAAATTATAATCTATAAACTATTGTAACCTTGATTGTTTTGGAGCTAAAACCTATTGTAACCTTGATTGTTTTGGAGCTAAAACCTATTGTAACCTTGATTGTTTTGGAGCTAAAACCTATTGTAACCTTGATTGTTTTGGAGCTAAAACCTATTGTAACCATGATTGTTTTGGAGCTAAAACCTATTGTAATCTTGATTGTTTTGGAGCTTTTCTCCCCAAGACTCCATTGAAAACGGGTTCATATTGGCCCATTGGACTATCCTGGTAAACCAACTGCAAATAAATAAATAAATAAATAAATAAGCCAGGTATGGAAATAAGGTACATAAGGAAAGCTGGTAGTGGAATGCAGAAGTCCAGGAAATCATCAAAAGAAAGGAGTGCATGAAAAAGTGGGAGATAAAAAAGATGGACCTGACTAAGAAGGAATACTGGTTGGGTAACTAAGAGGTTAAGACAAGAGTTACAATAGCAAAGAACAAGGCATCAGATGCACTCTTCCAGCTTCTGGAAACTGACTTGGTAGATGGCACAAAGAAACTCTATCAGGTCAGGCACCCTTCATAAGGGATGCCAGCAACAACCTGCTCACAAGCCCAAAGGAAATAAAAATCAGATGAAAGGGGTACTTTTAGCAGCTTCTGAATGAAGAAAATCCCACAGAAGCAGTACTGTCACAGACATACTTCTCAGCTGTCCATATTTTCACAGAATGCCCACATTTTTGCCTCACATTTTTGGTCTGTTCCTCTTACAATTTGCAGTTTTCTGACAAATCAATGAGGATTGAAGTCACTAGATGATGACATACTTGTATGTTTCACACATTTCAAACTTCATAGCCTTTAGAAAACGCATGCCAAAACAAATCCTATTATTCTACCAACTTTCTAAATGTCTAAGAGCAATATTTAAAATCTGTACCTATTTTTGGCCTTTGCCCCTCCATAATTTAAGGCTTTGCCAGATTTATTGCCCCAAGTGGTTGAGAGGTATGGTCCCAGACAGAGCCTACAATGAAAGAACAGGAGAAGACCGCCTTACAAGAAGTAAGCACTGAGGAAAATGAAGTCAGAGAAAGCAGCAGGCTTAGATGAGGTCACAGCAGATATGATCAAGATGTTGAGTGAGACTAGGGAGAAATGGCTCCTGAGGGTACTCATAGCAGTATGGAGACAAAGGTGTATCCCAGGTGACTGGAGAATAAGCATATTAGTATTACAAGAACAAAGGGGACATCCACAACTGTGGGCAGTATAGAGATATCAAACTCCTGTCACACTGCATGAAACATCTGGAGAGAGTGACTGATAAAACAATACGCAGAGTAATAGAAAGTAAGATGGAATATGAGCAGGTGGGATACAGATCAGGATGCAGCACAATTGACCCAATGTTTGCAGTGTGACAGATAGTTGAATAGAAGCTAAATACATGGAAAGGGTCCAAATGGGCATTCCTAGACTTGGAGAAAGCATATGACAGGATCCCCAAAAAGCTGATTTGGGCAGTCCTGCAGAGGTTCAAAGTCCCAGTACCAGAAACATTGGTAGAATTAATGCAAGCTATGTATAAGGAACCAGTGACAAGTACTAACAGCGTACGGTCTCACAGTGGGGTTCCCAGTAGGAATGGGTGTACATCAGGGTTCCTCTCTGACCCTATTGCTGTTCATACTGGTGATGGATTACATTAGCAAACAGGTTGAGGGGGCAGATCAATAATGTTATTGTACACAGATGATGTGGCATTGCAGGCGGACTCTAAGTAAGAACTTCAGCAAAGGCTAGGGGAATGGAATGCAAATCTGAAAGCACATGGGATGAGTACAGATAAGACAGCTGCTATGGCAGCAAATAGGGGAATGACAAGAAAAAAGCACACTCCACAACGTTGGGCAAATTTAATAAAAAACTCATTAACGAACAAAGCTTTCGGACAGCAAGTCCTTCTTCAGTGTTTACCAAATAGGAGAAATCAGAGGAAATTGAGAACTGAGAGAGAATGGAAAATAATGGAACAGGTTAACAGCGTGATGCCCATGCACTGGCCCAGCAATAAAGGAGCCTCAATCCTCACCACTAGCATTAGTGAGGGGTGTGCACATTGGATAGGATAACAAGTACACACACAGTAAAGTACAATTTCCCTTAAGAGCACGCAGAGATCACAGTCAGTCTGGGGCTGGTTTCTCCCTTTCTGTCCAGATCCCCAATAACACTCTCCACTGGCACAGCTATAGGGTCCAGATCTCGGCCTAGTGATCAAGTTAAAACCTCAAGCACCCTTTCTGTCCAACCAGTGCTTTGTGTCTCTGCCCAAGTAGCTGACACACACATACACACACACACACACACACACACACACACACACACACACACACACACACACACACACACACACACACACACACACACACACACACACACACACACACACACACACATGCACACACACACTTTAAGATTTGATTTATATATGAACACACAGACACTCCTGGGGAAGGCTGGCACAGGTTCTCCAGCTATGCCCCCCTTCTGCCCATATTATAAGGTAGTACTGACTGCCACCAACCACTATTATCAGCTACTATAAGGACTTTCACAAAGGGTGACCAATTTCACTGTGTAATGTTATTATTATTCAATTAGTAAGTGTGATGAACAGCAAGGCTATTGGAGTGGCTTTGTAAAGTATCACCAAATACATGCAAGTACTCTAGAGCTTAAATTATCTTTACACAAAACAGTCATAGTTGAAAGGTTTTAAAATATTTAATAATAAATAAAAACACCAGACAATACTTATTACTTCAACACAATGACATTTCAGAGTTCAGAAATCATGAGAAATACTTTAAAACAATATTGTAGAATAGTATGACAAATATAGAAAACAGCTAGACTAATATGGCTAAATTAATATCTAACTCTAATTGAAATCACTGTTCTAAATACTACTTACATACAGAGCAAGCAAGTGCTGGTGATTGGATATTCTTACTAGATGCAAGACAAGATACAAAATGCTCCTCTTTCTTTCTGAGATAGCCCTTAAATTGAAAATACACAGTATTGCTCAGTCATTTCAGATTACATTATTATTGACACCTCTGCTGAAGTTTCCCAGGCTCACTGAAATCAGAATTTAACATATCTTTGTAATCTTGCACCTGCCAGGAAACCACAGCAATAAAGGACACTTTATATGTAAAATCTAGTAATTATCTCTGTCTTACCTCATTCTCTCCAGTGCAGCTCTTTTGGTGTGTACCTTTAAGTCCTAGTGGGTGTGGCTTGAGCCTTTAAAAATGAAGCTATCACCTTACAATTCTAACAAATACTTATTGGCAGAGGTCAAATATGAATATAATTGTGTTTGCCATCATGTATGCTTCAAGATAAAATATTCTAATACCTTGCATGTAGCATGGTTTTGGAATTATTAATGCAAGTATGAACAATTTGACGCCTAGAGGCACAGTAGCTGTAATGATTTAAAACAATAGAAATAATTTATTGGCCCAGACAATCTGTCTTTGAGTTTAAAATCAAACACAGTTGTAAAATTCTTTACTTAACAGCTTTCTTCCAGCAGGGTGCACTGTGGTTACATTTCTGAAGCTCAGTACAACATGTAGTTTGATCATAACATATAGTTCTCTTTACATTTGTAAAACAAGCCTGTAGATTATATTAATATTTACAATGACATAGAATTATCTACAAAATTCTATCTGGCTGGGCTGGCAGCCCCTCAGTTTTTCACAAACAGCTTCAAGTAATTGGCAGGAGTGGTTGAGAAGAAGGGACATCTAAATAAGGAGGTCAAAGCTAGAAACAGGGGGGCTGTAACCAACTGGCATAGAGTGTTTGGGGTTGTGTATGAAAAAAGAATGCAAAAGAATCTGAAAACTAAGGTGTGCAAAAGTGTGGTGTGACTAGTACTACTGTATGGTACAGAAACCTGGACAATTAAGACAAAGCAACTGAAGAAACTACAGGTGATGGAGATGAAGTGCCTGAGACAGGTGGTAGGATGTACACTTTAGGAAAACGAAAGGAGGGCATCAGAGCAGAAGCCAAAGTAAAGAGAACAGATTACAATTGCTCTGGCATAGAAAAGCAGAAGACAATCTGGTGAAGAAGAAGATTTGGGACAGATAGGAAAAAGGCAAGAGAAACAAGGGCATCCAGCAAAGAGGTGGATGGATTGTGTGAGAGAAGACTTGTGACAGTCAGGCATGACTGTCAAAGAAGGTAGGAGAGTGGCATAGAATCAAGAGAGATTATGATAGTTGACATGACACCCTGACCCCATCTAGAAAATGGGAAGTGGGGGTTAATGATATCAGGAAACTACAAATAATGCTTCATGTTTATGAAATACTTTGTAAAAAAGTTAACATAAGTTTTACAAGGAATTTTGATACAGTAATTTTATGGGTAGACATATGAAAACTTTCATTCCTGTAAATGGTGAAAACCATTAAAAACTGGAAATTGTTTCTAACCATCATCATCTTCTTTTGGGTGTTACCATTAGGGGTCGCCACAGCGGATCATCTGTTTCCATTTCTTCCTGTCCTCTGCATCTTGCTCTGTCACACCAACCACCTGCATGTCCTCTCTCACCACATCCATAAACCTTATCTTAGGCCTTCCTCTTTTCCTGTTACCTGGTAGCTTCATCCTTAGCATCTTTTTCCCAATATACTCTGCATCCCTCCTCAGCACATGTCCAAACCAATGTAATCTTGCCTCTCTGGCTTTGTCTCAAAACCTTCCAACCTGGGCTGACCCTCTAATATACTTATTCCTAATCCTGTCCACCCTCAACACACCCAGTGCAAATCTTAACATCTTTAACTCTGCCACATCCAGCTCTAACTCCTGCCTTTTTGTCAATGCCACTGTCTCCAACCCATATAACATAGCTGGTCTCACTACCCTCTTGTAGACCTTCCCTTTCACTCTTACTGGTACTTGTCTGAACAAATCACTCCTGACACTCTTCTCCACCCACTCCATCCTGCCTGTACTCTCTACTTCACTTCTCTTCCACACTCACCATTACTCTGAACTATTGATCCCAAGTATTTAAACTCATCCACCTTCTTCACCTCTACTCCTTGTATCCTCACCATTCCTCTATTCTCCCTCTCGTTTACACACATATATTCTGTCTTAGTCCTGCTGACCTTTATTACTCTTCTCTCTAGAGCATATCTCTATCTCTCCAGGGTCATCTCCACCTGTTCCCTACTCTCACTACAGATCACAATGTCATCTAACCAATGGTACCTAATATAGTATAATTGCATCTGAATTGTTTTATGTATATGCACCTGTGTAGATTTTTATTAAAATGCCTGAAGATAATGGAAACTAGATAGTATTACATTCTTAAAGCAAATTTTATATTCTGATATTTTCTGCATGAATTCAGTAATGTCCTATTAGTAATTTTCAAATCTTTTTGAGGGAAATATAAATAAAATAAGTATGACTAATAAAAGATAAATGGATACAAGTTAATCAAATTACAGGACAAATGAGGTTTTGGGACAAACTAATTTGTCCAGGGCCATCTTTAGGTGGGTTAGAATAAGTGAAATGGGGGTGGAGGGGAGTATAGAAGAATAGAAGAGTTAAATATAGTGATAAGATATAGGTTAGTTAGGCTTTGGTTGGTGGTGGGTTAATTAGTGTGTGGACTTAGATAAAGTGAGGTAGATTTAGGGTGAGGCTTAGGTTTTTATTATTATTTTAGTTTGGGAAGTAGTGTCATATTTTGGCATGAGTTTTTAAAAAGTAAAATGATGTGTTTATTGTGACGTTTGTCAAAATCGGTTATATTACTTCTCTGTGAAAATATATTGTGAAGATTACTTAATGGGATACAAAACATAAAAAACAGGCTTTAAATGTGTAAATTATTTGCTGATCAATGAGCATGAGCTACGGGAAATAAAAAGACACTAACAGGATATCACAAATTTAACAGTGACAGAAAACATGAATTTAATACACGTCAGGACAAAGACAAAGTGAAGTGTAGATGAGTTTGTGATGGTAGTAGTAGAAAAGGTAAATGTATCCACCGGTAAATACAAATGACTAATATTTAAAGCAATCACAACCAAAGTATCACATAGTTCACAACACCTGTGTGCCACCCAGCAACAGCCCCTAAGGCAAGACACCACACCTAACACTTTAGTCATAGGTGACTCTATAGTCCAGCACACTGATGTCCCACTCACCAGGTTGAACAAGGAGAAACTTAGTCAGCTGCCTGTCGGGTGCCAGGATCCGCCACATAACACATGCACTCAAGTCACTCCACAACAAGTACAAATATGACTGTGTCATTGTCCATGTTGGAGTGAATGACTTGGGACATACTGGAAAACATGAAAAGAGACATGGAAGAGCTCTCAGATCATGTGGCCAAAGCAGGTATGACCCTAGCCCTGAGTAGCATCCTGCCTTCGACCAGAATGATACTAGAATATAAGGACAAAATGATTGACTTCAACAATTGGCTAAGCTTCTGGTGTCATTCAAAGGGGATCCAGTATCTGACTGCCTGGGATGACATGATCGACAGACCACAATGCTTTGCCAGAAATTATCTACACCTGTCGCCCCTGGGATTCAGGTTACTGGCTAAGGCTCTTGCCACCCCTATAGTGCCTTTTTTAGGCAAAATTCAAATGACAAAACCACCACCATAACAGGTACAATCATGCAATCTCTGAAGGTAATGCTACTCAATGTTAGAAGTCTAAACCTTAAAATGCACTCTCTCGAGGCACTCCTAAAAATGGAGAACATCGATATCTGTGCAGTAACTGAGACCTGGTTCAAGGATCCAGAGAGCACCCCTGCAATACCAGACTACAACTCTTACCACACTTTTTGGCCACCAAACCAGGACCAAAACACTAAAGGTGGAGGAGTGTCAATATTCACCAAAGATATTCACACCACCAAGCTAGTTGCCCAACACAATGCGTCTGAAATTCTCCAGGTGCAACTAACACTAGGTAAGACTCCAATCCAATTTGTAGCTTGCTACAGATCCCCCAACATACCCCAAGATTCTCACTACACCTTTCTAAACATACTGGAAAATATTAAGATAGAACCAAACACCCTAATACTGGGTGATTTTAACTACCCTGCCATTAACTGGGAAAACTACTCATGTACCAACACCTTTGCCCAATGGTTCTTAGAATTCATAAATTCCAATGCCCTGGATCAACTAATCCATAGTCCCACCAGGGGCTCCAGTATCCTAGACCTGGTCATTACCAACATGGGAAATTGATGCTCCACACCTATGATCACCCCTTTGTTAGTCAGGTCTCACCATAAGCTAATCACCCTTAACATCCACATCCCACCCTCACCCCTCCAGTGAGGAAACCTCCATAAAAAACTTCTCCAAAGCCAACTTCATGCTACTCAAGTCAGAAGTGAAAAACTTCATGATACTGATGCAGATGGGAACTGAAAGTTCAACTGCTGAATCCTACACTAAGGCACTTTATGAGCACATCCACTCATGCATGAATCGTGCCATCCCAAATAGAACCAAGATGCTCTCATCCAAAAAAAGGAAGCCAATCTGGTGGTCCCCTGCCATAAACAAACTTTACAGCAAAAGGAAGAAACTGTTGCAGAAAAGAGGAAAATCCCAGGATGCAAAAAACTCCCTTAACAGCATCAGTAAGAAACTGAGATCCCTCATAAAATCTTCCAAAGCTAGTTACGAAAATAAAAGTGCCAAAGATTCCAAAGACAACCACAAGGCATTCTATAACTATGTCAATAATCTAAATGTCAATGCTCAAATCTGCTCTGAGCTAAAACAGAATGGCATTAAATATACTGATCCCAAGGATATTGCCAATATCCTGGCAGATCGATTCAGTGCCAACTTCACCCCCATCTCACCCCCTAAATGGCCCATCTCAATACCAGAAGATTGCCAAATTCTGGTAATAACAGCCACACAGGTAAAAAATGCACTCTTCAAAGCTAGGAATACAACATCCATGGGACCAGATGACATCCCGGGCTGTGTACTACATGAACTACAATATGAACTGGCACCTCACCTAAGTGTCATGTTTAATCATAGCCTCACCTCAGATTTCGTGCCCATGGAGTGGCACAGAGCTACAGTTATCTCACTCCACAAGGGTGGATCCACCTTGGATCCTGGAAACTACCATACCATCAGTCTGACGAGCCTTATCTGCAAGGCCATGGAGCATATTATCATGGAACTTATAAACGAAGACATTGGCAACCTTCAAACACTGGACCCCACACAGTTTGGGTTCGTGAAGGACCGATCTTTTCTCCTGAACCTGATTGACTTCTTCAAATCAGTCTCCAGAGCCATAGACAAGGGTAAGGTGGGCCACACAGCCTATCTAGACCTTGCCAAGGCCTTTGACACCATCCCCCACTCTGGAATAATAGATAAACTTACTAAGCTGGGCATTAATCCCTACATCACCCAATGGGTTGCTAACTGGCTTACTGATAGAATCCACACTGTAAAAGTAGCTGACTCCAAATCCAGCTCCAGACAAGTGACAAATGGAGTACCTTAGGGTTCGGTCCTGGGACCGCTCTTGTTTGGCATCTACTTCTCTGAAGTACAGGCCAACATTAAGGGACTCTGGCTAACAAAGTTCACAGATGACTGCAAACTGGGAGCCATTATTGAATCCCCAAATGATGTGGATACTCTACAAAAGGGCCTTACAGAAACAGATGCTTGGTGCCAGAGCCATGGGCTCAAGCTCAATGCCAAGAAATGTATAGTTATCCCCTTTGGGAAAAATCATGTATCCATGAATTACCATATAGGTGGCAGTACACTAAACACCGAAAGTGTGATAAGAGACTTAGAGACACAGGTGGACAGTGGTCTCACCTTCGATAACCACATCACCACAACAGTCAGGAAATCCTTCTATGTGGCACAACTCATCATTAAGGGCTTTTCATCCAGACAAAAGGAGGTCATTGTCCCACTGTACTCATCCCTCATTAGACCCATTATAGAATACAATGCCCCATTTGATATGTACCTTTCAAGACATCTGCAACAACTGGAAAGGCCGCAGAAATACCTCACTAAAAGAATCACAGACCTAAAGCAGATGCCCTACACTGACCACCTTAAAAAACTCCAGCTACACTCTGTTGTATATCGCCTACTCAGAGGCAATCTCTGCTTAACATACAAGACCATGCCAAACCCAGAGCTGTTGGACATGCTACACTTAAAAAAATCCCAATCTCTCAGAGCCACATGCTCCAGGGATCTAAACCTTGTCATCACAATAAACAAAACATGCTGGAGGGATAGGTTCCTGACCCAGAGACTCCCCAGACTCTGGAATGGATTGCCCATACATGTCAAGCAGAGTGCCTCTTTGGCCCTCTTCAAAAGGAACCTTGACGATTGGATGGGAGAAAGGAAATTCACCCCGGGGATCATGTCAGTTGCCCTGCTAGACAGGGGTCCAGGGAAGTAAATAGTGTGGGAAGAAATAGCCAGGGAATTGTTATGGCTAGACTTGTATAGGTCCTAAGTCTGATAGCCTAATACCAACCTATGAACCTATGAACTTATGAACAAGTTTATAAAGGTTAAATCTGAACAGGTTGTGAGAAATGTATTTACTCTCAGTGAGAAAAGGGAATGTGTGAAATACAATGCTGCACAATCATTTCACATAGTAAAATGATAGCATAAATCATTTGAGTATACCTTAACAACCTTTACATTTTTCACATGCCAAAGAAGGTGATAGCTTCCCATTGGTATGGCTAGCCAATCTGTATTCAGTCTGTAAAGGAAAACTTTTAAATTGTTTTTTTTTTTGCAATTCTAATTCTAATCTTGCTGTGTGTTAGGAGTGGAAATAAGACATTGTCAGAAAGGTGTTAAAACATTGTAGAGTCAGATGAATAGATCATCATGTACTATTACCTTGCTCTATGAATAAAGTTCTGTCAAGTATAAAGGAAAGTTACTGAACATGGAAATATAAAAAGTAATTGCTATGAGATGAAAAAACTTTAAGAACAGTAACTGTCATTTAAATGACAAAAAGTGATTATTGCATGGTCTACCAATCAGTTGAATGTGACTGAAAATATTCCAAGTAGTAGCAAGCACGATAAATTATTACTGGTTTTCTATTTTGCTTATGTATGAAAGTTCAGTAAAACAAAACCACTGAGCAACACCCAAATGCCGAAACTGGAAAATATGGCAAGCAAAATGAGAAGAAAAACCAGTAAGGCAGCCACAACAAGAGTACACTTTAATAGCAAATAAAATGAAAAAATAAAAATAGACAATGGATGAGCACTTTCGCGTACTACATGCTTCTTCAGATCCTAACACAATGTTAACACAAGGTCATTTTAAACATCAAGCCATCCTATCATAAAACAGCAAGTAAAATAACAACCACCTCTCATTAAGCATTAAGTTTATGCCTACTAAGGGCAGGTTTTATACTAACATTGGCATTGATGCCTGGATGTCTATGGGCCTGTAATCTCAAAATCCAATGTAGTTCTGCTCGTTCTAGGTAATTATTAATATCTCCACGCCTGATAGTACCAATGATGTGCTGTAGTACTCTAAAGCTGAATCTGTGATCTGTTTTTTCAATAATATGTATAGCTAAGACATTTTTAGTATTCTTAGTTCTGATCTCATACAAATGTCTGGTTACTCTATCTCTCAATCTTTTGACAGTTTTACCTACATAAAAACAAGAACAGAAATTACAGGTGGCTAAATAAACCACATGTATGGTAATACAATCTGCATAAAATCTGGGTATAAATTTAAATGTCATATTGGGGAAAGTCTTGTTGTTTGGTTATAACCTTACAGACCTTACAAGCTCTACAAGGAAAAGTACCTAATCTATTCCCTCAGTGTATCATATAATGCTTACAATCACATAATAAGTCTTTTAAATTTTTGCTGTTCCTATAAAGTAAATGTAGGTATCTCCCCAACTATATCAGCCATCTGTTGATCTGTAGTTAAAAGGCACTAATTGTTCTAAACAATATTACATATTGCATTCACATCATTCGTGTACTTAGTAGAAAAGGATACCCTGCCCCTGCCAGGGACCCTTAGAAAAGTAGTTCTACTTTGAGTATTAACGTTCCTAACTCATGGTAAGCCCACCCTATTTACCAGTACTTCTTCTTGGATCTTATTCACTAATGTTTCACTGCATCCGATATTCAGGAATAACCCTGTAAGTATGAGGGGCTCTTTCTTTAAGTCATCCTCCCTAGTACATAATCTAGATATCCTAGTAAATTGGCTCTTGACGATGTTGGGAAAGACATGCCTAGGGTGTATACTACCATTGAATAACAACCCATTTCTCCAACATTCTTTATGGTATAAAGAAGTGGAGATATCTCCATTTAATTCTCTTTTAAGTAAGACATCCAGGAAATCAATCTCTAAGTAAGAATACTTAATGGTAAACTGGAGAAAATTGATGGTAGACTCTAAATAGGAGACAAATCTACATAATAAATCCTCCCCCTCTGACCATAATAAAAAGAAATAGTTAACAAAACGTCTATAAAACATGATGTGTCCTGAAAATTCATCATTGAAAAAATGTTTGTCTTCCCAAAAATACATGTCCAAATTGGCATAAGAATTTGCACATGGGGTGCCCATAGTGACACCCCATTTCTGCAAATATAACTGTTGATCAAAAATGAAAACATTGTTCTCTAGGATCAAATTTAGAAATGTACAAATCAGATTAACAATATGAGTAGTAAAAACACATTTAGCAGTTAAAATCTCACTTATGGCTACTATGCCATTAGTGTTAGGGATGGATATAAACGATTCTTGGATTCTTGACATCTAGAGTGACCATCAAACATGAAGCAGCATCTGAATTATGTAAAAAGTCAGTCAACTCTTTTAAAAAATGAGTGGTGTCTTTCAATATTGTAGGCAACAGAACTACAATCTGTTTTAGTTTCCCCTCTATATACATAGATAAGGGTTCCGTGACCCAGTCACCACCCACAACAATGGGTCTCATGGGCAGATTAGAGGAGTCCTTATGAATTTTGGGTAAACCTTTCATGATGTGTATAACTGAATGTGTCACATTCAAAAATGATACAAAGATTTGTCTATGAGTCTAGACATGAGTAAATCATGTATTGCATCTCTTATACATCTCAGTGGTCTTTGTACAAAAGAATGGTCTACCTTCTGATAGGTTTCATCATCTTTCAACAATAATGATATGGCTTCTAAATAATCAGTTGTGTTCATTACAATGCCTTAGCTAAACATAGTATTGAAAAACCAGATCACAGATTCAGCATTAGAGTACTGCAGCACACCATTGATACTATCAGGGGTGGAGATATTAATAATTACTTAGAACAAGCAAAACTACATTGGATTTTGAGATTACAGGCTCATAGACATCCAGGCATCAATGCCAATGTTAGTATAAAACCTGCTCTTAGTGGGCATAAACTAAATGCTTAATGAGAGGTGGTTCTTATTTTACTTGCTGTCTTATGATAGGATGGCTTGATGTTTAAAATGACCTTGTGTTAACATTGTGTTAGGATCTGAAGTGTGTAGTATGTGAAAGCGCTCATCCATTGTCTATTTTTATTTTTTCATTTTATTTTATATTAAAGTGTACTTTTGTCATGGCTGCCTTACTGATTTTGTTCTCATGTATGAAAGTTAGTCATTTAGCCTGTCATATTAGATTTGCTTGCTGTGATTGTCAAAATGCTGCTATCCTATTCCAAAATAAATCAATTTGTCATAATAAGATTTATGCCTTCAAGGGTTATATTTGAGATGGACTACAATCATACCTACAATATGTATGCATAAAATATTTTCTTCAATTCTTGTATAAGTGTGACATGTATCTACTGTATACCGGTTATGTAATATCTATTTCACTAACACAAATATTTCTTTATAATATTTAAGCTTCTTATTAATGATTTGTATTTTTCTGCTCTCCCATAAATGTTGTTCCACAATGACCCACATTACTTTTTTGCATTTACTGTGTTGTGATATGTTGAATAGTTATATATATTTATCTATCTATCTATCTATCTATCTATCTATCTATCTATCTATCTATCTAATCTATGTGAGTGTACACATTTTGTTTGTTTGTGTCTTTCGGCTTTTCCCGGTTAGGGGTCCCCACCAGTGGAACTCCGGTCCGCTAATGTTTGGTAGTAGATTTTTATATACTGGGTTACCAGTCCTGACGCACAACCTTCAATGAAGGCACGCCCCATTCACGTATGCCTCCACACAGAAGACACTCTAGCTGACAATCGAATGGGACAACGTCTTACTGTGAGGCAACAACGCTATCGCAGCACCACCACTGCAGTACACACACACACACACATATATATATATATATATATATATATATATATATATATATATATATATATATATATATATATATATATATATTTGTGTGTATGCACACCTGCACACACACACACACACACACACACACACACACACACACACACACACACACACACACACACATACACTTAACATGTGCCAGTATGTCATTTAGTTGAAAACCTAAAAAAAAATTAAACCTAAAGCGATCCAGCACAAAAGTGCAAAACACAAATAATCACAAAAAATACGTTGAACTTTTTTTTGCAGGAGCAAAACCACTCCTTGCACCCCATGCTAATTATGTATACCATCTCCAGTCTCACACTAAAGTAGGGCATGGGCAAATTCCCCAATCTCAGTTGTACTGCAATGTCAAAGAGAGAAAAAAAACATACCAGCTTTTCTCTTTTCAACAAACTATATTTTTGGCTACAATTATGTATTCTGCATATAATAAAAATAATTATGCTCTACAATATACTGTTTTATTCAGGTTAACCTTAGCTTTATGCTAAGCATGACAAGGGCTTTTTGCATTAAGATAAATCATTTGAACATATTTAAGCACATTTTTTTCTCAGATATTTTTATTATCTCCGAACAAATCTTATTAAATCACTTACATTGAATTTCAAATATCAATTTAAGTAACTATATACAATATATATGTTTGGCCTGACATAAATAAAAGAAACCAAGTATTTATGAAACATAGCTAGTAAATTCAGTAACAAAAATATCATAGAGAGACTGAGTCCATTTGCAGAGTATCACTCAATGATAAAACTTTTCTCCCGGGTTGTTGACTGATGGCTTTGGGTAAATTATGAGTTCTTTAGTTTTGATCTCCATCAATGCTTTCTTCAAAAGAGATAAGAAATCCTCCATAGTTGGCACTATATTAGAGTTCCATTTCCTAGTAATACACATTCTGGCATTCGCCAGTATTGCCCATAGTAAATACAAGTTCATTTTATTCAAATAAGGACCTTCATTCACATTTAATAAAATTAGTGCTTTAGCTAAAACAAAAGACTCTGAAATAAAGCTTGTAGGAAGTTATTAACATCAATCCGATAAGTTTTAATAGCAATACAATCATAAAATATATGAGACCAATTAACTTTAGTTATTTGCTGACATCTCTAACATAACCCATTTTCAGTTGAGCTAATTTTAGCAATTCTATCAGGCATTGAAAAAGCTCTGTGTAGAAACTTCAGCTAAATATTTTTCCAATACTGTGAAAAAGATATTAGTTTAACAGATAGCAGAATGTTCGATTTTTATTTCTGTCGTTAAGCATATAGATTGTCCTTTTGTGATATATTGCCAATAAGTTGATTTTGGTATTGTTTTATACATTATTAACTCTCTATATATATTTTTGAAATTATATTATTCATATTATAATTATTATATATAATTCCAAATAGCCACCTTATGAATTTTGGGGTAGTCTTAATTGGTTAATTATTGTACATAGATCATGAGAATATGTTAGTACACTCTGAAGTAGTAGCCAGTCTTGATATGTCATTTCATATTGTGTCTTTATGTCTTGAACATCCAGGATCTTTAAATCTCTAATGCACTGTTGCCAGCAAATAAAGGTTTGGTATTCCCAAGAAATGAGAACTTCTCTGTTTAGTCTATATAGAAAAATCTTAGTAATGATAAATGGAATTAACAAATCAAACCAATGTTTCATATGAATAGTTACAGTAACACATTTCCTAAAAATATTAATGAGATAATTAATTATATTCAACTTGGTGAGCTTTGCTATATTATATTGTATATTTGTACATAATAAAAAGTACAGCTTGTTAGTATTGTCTGTTACTGGGAGATTTTTTAACATGGTATTTTCATTTGTTATTATAACAAAATGTAACTGTTTCCAATTAGAGGAGTAATATTGGGATTTATCCAGTCTATAATGGTTTTAAATATAGAAGCTCAATTTTATCAATCGAAGTCTATCCTCAAAGATCAAGAAAATGTTATTTCATTTATTCACATAACTTTTTATTGTATTGATAATATTATTATAATTTACATTCATTATCTCTTCCATATCTTTACACAATATAATTCCTAAGTAGTTTAAAGTAGGAACTTGTTTACCAATAATATGGTTGTCATTTACTTTTATTTTCTTCTTTTTATTCAATAACAAAAATTTTAATTTTCATTTATTGAAGTGGAGTCCTGATATCATATGGAACTTCTCAATTAACAAATCTACTTCATGTAATACCTTTTTTGAGTTAGGAACTGTGAGAAGTACATCATCTGCAAACAAATTTATTTTAGAATTGTATTGATCATATAAATTTATACCTTTTATCTTGGGGTTGTTTCTTATCAAAACAGAAAGTATTTCTATAGCCAATGCAAAGAGAATAGGGGACATGGGGCAACCTTGCTTAGTTTCTTCTGCTAGAGGAATAGATTCTGAAGTGAAAGGCCTTAATTTAACATAGGCTAAATTATTTTCATAAATGTTCTTTATGAGTGAAATAAAGGTAGGGGGAATCAAATAAGACTAAACATTTAAATAAATAATCCCACCTTAAGGAGTTAAAGGCCTTTTCTAGGTCTAATCCAATGATCAGTGTTTCTTGATTTTCCCTCTTTAGAAATTCTATAAGGGTTATAATTATTTTAATAGTGTCTTGTGTATGCCTGTTATATATAAATCCAATTTGATCATTGTTAATTATTTGGGGTAAAAGAATTTTTATTCTAGCAACTAAAATTGACATAAATATCTTATAATCATTATTTAGTAATGATACTAGTCTATAGGAGCCACGATAGACCAGTTTGTTATTTTCTTTTAAAATTGGGTTGATTAAAGATTATCTCCAAGAAGGAGGGATTGTACCTTGTGTTTGAACTTCAAGTAGTGTTTTATGGAAAAGAGAAGTTATGGAGATAAGAAAAAGTTTATACATTTCTATAATTATGACATCTATTCCAGGAGCTTTATTAGGTTTACTATCTTTTATTTTATCAGTGACTTCTTTATGTGAGATTGGTCTTTAAAGATCTAACTTTAATTCTTCAGGGATTTTTTTTTTAGTTTAGTGGAAATTTCTTCCAGATTCAATTGATTGATTGAAAAACCTTCATTTTTATAATGTTCTGTGTAATGATATTTAAAGGCATCAAGAATATTACCTATATCTGAAAAATTTTCTTCTTCCCCTCATGTAGGATATTAACAATATTGTTAGCTTTAGACTGCATTTTAATTTTCATAGATAGATTATGCAGGTGTTTAGGTGAATTAGCATAAAAGTTTAACTTTAATCTCTCTAAAGCTAGATTAGTCTTGTGGTTTAAAATTTTATTATATTTTTTTAGATCCTCTATTTTCCTTTTATTATCAGTAGAATTTGTGGTCTTTTTAGATTTAAGTAATACGAGTTGAGATTGTAATAGCTGCGGTTCTGATTCCCATTCTTTAATTTTATTTTTAAACCAGCTTAGTGTTTTGCCATATATATAAGCTTTTAGTGAGTCCCATATCATAACTATATTAACCACGGAAGTATAGTTAGTTTCTAGAAAGAACTGGAGTTCTGATAATAACCAGGGTTTGAATGTTTTCATTTTTGTGATGTAAGATGGAATTCTGGATGTGATGGTTAATGGTTTAAACTCTGGTTGAAATTTCATAATTAGGGAGTTATGATCTGAGAGTGGGCATGGAATTATTGAAAAAGTAGACATTTTTGAATGTAGGTCCATAGAAACATATTTTATCTATTCTGCTTTAAGTACCAAATCTATAGTCTTGGTGAGAAAATATTAATGAGTTATCACCTTTAATATTAAATATGTCTAGTAAATTGAAAGTCTCAGTCCATCTTTTTAGGAGTTTTTCAGTAGAAGATAGAGAGGTCTCTTGTTAGTGGTTTCAGATGTATCAAGAATACAATTACATTCTCCTACTATTATTACATTACCTTTATAAATATTACCAATAAGGTCTACATTTTTTTGCAGTCCCTGCTCCCATGCCAGGGAACCAATATAACTCAGCTAATGTCCATATCCTATTATTGAATTTCAGTATAATGAGAGCTAAAAGGCCCTATTTGTCTGCATATTTGTGAATAATGTCAAAATTAATACTATTATTTTTCCATAGGATTACCACTCCTCTGGACTTTGATTTATAGGAGGAATGAACTAAAGTCATACATTCATTGGAGATCCATATATTATTATCAGATAAAAGATTACCTGAGCTTTATTTAATTTTAGATACCTTAACAGATTGGATCTCTTACTTAGATTGTTTAAGCCATTAGTATTTAACAATAGCAATGTTAAGTCCATGTTAGACTGTTATTGAAAATTAAATCTATATTAATAGTCTTTCCTAATACACAAGTCCCTTCTAACAGCATAAAAACTATTCTGTTTTGTGATATTTAAATAATAGAATTAAGCAGATTTATTTTGTAACTGAAAATAAAATAAGATTTAAGTCAGGCCTATAAGAAATAAAGAATAACTTAAGTAATGTTATATTTGATAAAACAAATCTAATAACAAAAAATATCATCCCATACCAAACATGGAATGAAAGTCATTCCTAGTCTAATAGATAAACATAGATCTACTAGACTATCCATCATGACATGTCTGCCAACTTCATCCAAGCTCTATTTTTTTTTTTTTGTATTTGGGAGACTACCCTATAATTACATAATAGATTGTGCCATTGTAATTATATAACATACCAGGATATGTTGATCTTCTTTAGAGATTAAACATGAAACTAAGATGTTCTATCAGGCTAGGAATAGTGTAAATACTTAAGCATTTGCTCTGATATGTGATTATGATATAAGAATTCCATTATTAATTAAGTAATGTCCATTGTGTTGTACTTTATAGCTATATTATAGTGTAAATGATTCATAACTAAACTGTGCTAAATATTTATAAATAAGGATAGAACTTCCTTAATGAACGTATTGAAGTTTAAATTTAATCTCTTGCAATCTAATGAATATTTCTCATATGTTCCATTTAATATTATCACAAATAGTATTATTAACTATTTTCTTACTAATAAACTATAAAGTCAATTGCAAACTACAGTAAGTTGGAATGAATATTTAGTGCTATTTTAAGCCAAGATAGTGAAGTGTTATTGAAGCTTAATCTAATTCAGAGAAAACTTTAACTATGTATTGTTTAGTCAATCAACATCCCCATTGCACACATTAAAATATTCATAATGATTATTTTATTGATTTCCATGGAACCAAGTAAATGTGGCTAGGCATTCAACAAGTGAAAGTACCTCAGTGGTTCATCATGACTGAATGTATAATGGTTCTGAGTATATACAATATGGAATGTTATATTAACAATGGATAAAGTTTCAAGCCTACACAATTATACATTACTAGTGTTACAAGGAAGTCAGGATTTGGCACTTTATTATTAAAACTTCATTAAGTTTGTAATTCTGGTGGTTATCTTAGTCAATGAGTTGCTACTTATCAAACAACACTATACACGGTTCTTATCATGTTTGCTTTCCTTATTAAAGAGGATGTAACTGTAGTTTGTCATCTCACACCTGCTCATACCAACAGATCCATTCATTTTTCACATATAAAGAGAGTGATCTAATCAGGGTGCAATAGTGTTCTTATCCATTACTCTTATGTATTGTTAGTCATGCCATATTTCACTTATTTGTTTATAACCACATTCAAGTGCAAATGTTGACATTGAAATTCTCCTTGAACTCAAACTTTGTCTTCTAGATGTGTGGTATAAACAGTATATGATAATATAGCTCAAGATTCTATCAGTGTTCCTTTAACTTTATTATTTAAATACATTTTTGTGAAACTGTTCAATATTTACAATCATTTTTTAAACTCTAGAAAGGTCCATTTGCCTATTTGGTCTCTTCATTGGTCTTTCAGATATGAAACATTCACAGAAATATTTTTACTTGGCATCTGGTCTTGCTTCTGCAATAGTTTTTGCTGCATTTGGGCTTCACTTGGAGATATAACTTCAGGGATCTCTTACTGCATTTCTCAGCTATTACCTTTCCCACAGTCTCAAGATTCTTGTAAAAACATTGATTGTGATACCTTTGCTTCCTTTTGTTCCTGGAATTTTGACGTAGATGCATTTGAATTGCATAATTGTCTGTCATTTCTTCTGTACAGCATTCCATCTTCTTCACAAACTACAAACATTGTTAACTGAGCAGCTTTACCAATGTTTTCAGCATCATGTTGTGGACGTTTAAATGTCTTTTGAATTCTTAGTCTGTCTGCAGCATGTAAATCTGGCAGTCTTTTTACATTTCTACCAGTGCTTCTTTGAACTGAAACAAGCAGGTACCATTTGACTTCATAGATGATCTACTAATGGATATTGAAGTAATTCTTCCATCAGACTGTTATCATGGCATTTACTGCAGCTGTCACACTTCTGTATTACTTGTCCTGTTTACATTAGCATCCATGCCTGGTACATCAGATCAGTTGCCCTTTCTCTGCATGTTACCATTCCCAAATGTGATTCTTGTATCATTGCAAGCATTTGACTTCTTGGCTGATTGGGAATTATTATTTTGTCAACAATGAACATGAAGCTACATGCAAGTTCTCTCTTCAATGGAAAAAAAACACTGAATTATTTTCCTTACTAATGATTTTTGTAGCATTCATTCTTTAATTGTAATGTCTTCCAGCAACTGCATTTCTAAGTAAGCATAATTACATTTCTGTGACTATTTTACTTTTATTGTGTCCATTAGTAATTTTGAAATTGATTATGCAAGCCTTATTTTTTCTAGCAATTCTTCATTCATAGCTGATAAATATGCTATAATCAGCATATATGATGTGTATAGTTCCTTGCCTTGTCTGCATTTCAATTCTAGATCATAAATATTACCTTTAAGTGATGTCTGCTTGCAACACAACTATCTTGTTCACATCATAGCATTTTAACAATGACAAATCTGTAACTATTTTCTTGAGCATTTCAAAACTCTTTTGCCAGTCTATGGCTCAATTTCCAGGTTACAGCTTGCAGTATCAACTTCCATAGAGGCACAGTATTGTCAGATATTTCATGTAAAAACTTTTCAAGACATTGCACCATTTATAAAAGACTCTATAATACATCCTATTGTTCTGTCCTTGGCATATGAATGGCTGTTCTCATTTGTTCTTCATTCGGCTAGAATATGACAAATTTCTTTCAAGTTTTTCACTCTTATTTTAGATTTGCTATTGTTTAACTTGAATTTACTTTGACTCATCTCTTCAACAGTATGTAAATTCTTTTGAACACCCTTGTTTTTCTGTTTAGACATCTTAGAAAAAATATTCTTTTTAGTCACTGATTCTGTAAAATTTATTAAGAGTAGGATAAGGCTTCCTCTCATGCTTATATACTCACACCTTCCGCAAGAAGCATAATTTCAATCTGCATGAGAATTTGTATGTAGTCCAATCTGAATCCTGGCATGGAAATCTCTTTTATATACTTTACTATTGCAACACATCCTGATTTTATTCTCATTTGCCTTATTTAATTCACACTTATCTTAGAAATGTATCTTTCCTCAGTTAATTTTTCGTTCTTCCTGAGTAAAATCAGTTTTAACCCACAACACATCTGCAGTTTCTGACAAAGTCAGGTGTGTTTATCTAAATAGTTGGTCTTTGTTGTATCATTTCTTGGACAACAAGCTATCCTGTTTGTTATTAGCCCATCATACAGTTGACTAAATTAAAAAAATCATCTCAAGTCTTCAGCTCAGTAGTATAAGCATCTGTGGTTTAGGTAGGACATTGTAATTTTGTAAATAATAAGAGGCAAATACATGACACACTCTCTCTGTGTTTACAATAGACCCTCTTTAAGTCTTGCCCCCTTAATCTTACTATTTACTGAGGAACCAAGAAAAGTTAAACAACATTTAAACTTTTCCCCAGCAACATGTAAGAAAGCAGCACAGTGTAGATTTTCCAGTTTTCCAGCAAGTAAGCTTCTAGTGAGCAATAACTGAATTTCTAGATGAAAACCTTGGTGCTTTCTGCCAAATAGCTTTGCAGCCATAAACTTTCAAAGGTTTGTAGTTGAGCTATATTTTCAATGAGAGTTACACTTCTGTATTCAACACACAGAAGATCTTGAAAGAAAATTTCTTTGTTTACTTCTGCAAATATGTATCATCATCTGTGCATATATTTTTCACTCTGACATCTTGTAATGTCTGTATAGTCAATAAATAAGGCACAAACACAGGTTGTGTGGTATAGACAATATGTTTTACTTAGTTTGGATCTGGTTCTCCAACAACAAACTAACAATCAATACAAATAAGTCTACTGTAAGGATAGTTCGAACTGGAAAACAATTAGTAAACTCTCCAACTCCGTGTATTATAAAATCAGCACCTTGCTTTCAGTTTCAACTCAACAAAAATATCATGGTGGTCTACTAGATAATACTCTAATATTTCAAAATTGAATGCAGATGATTACTTCCAAATCTGCTACAGCAGCTTATGGCAATCTATAGCATTTCAAATCTGCTTACCTCTGAAGCTTGGCATGATATTCCCCTAGACTTGATTGTGTTCTAACTGCCATTGCACCTCTTTCAGAGTGAAACATCAGTGTGCTGCAAATATCTAAAAACAAGATTATTTGACTCACTAAGACCATTACTTCTCCATCTGGAGAGCTAACTGACTTCCTGTTACTGCTAGGGTGACACCTGTTCATCACTTTTGTCAACAAAATACATCACAGCAGGCACTGCACCCCACTATCATCAAAACTTTTTGGTCATGAAATAACTTATTCTCTTCAATCCAACAGTTCTATCAAATTAACAAGACTATTTTTTTCTTTAGCCATTTGTGAGTGATATTTTAGCAAACTTGCCCATACAATATTTTAAGTGTCATAAACTCCATAATGTAAAAGTATGTAAACAAAGAAAAATATCACTTAACAATATATAAAATTGTCTACATCATTCATTGCAGCATATTATTCCACATTTTAATCTACAGAGAAGTATAGCCATAGAATATGCAACATCCAACAAATATATTCAGAGGTTATTTTGTTTTTTATCTTAACCATAGACAATTCATCAACATATAACACTGGTAATATTTATAAATTCTATAAACAAAGGTATACGCTCACTTTTCCAGTACTTTGAAATTAATTTCCTACAATGTTTGAAAACTCCAGAGTTCTAAAAATAGTGATTGAGGTATACATCCAGGAATTGAAGCATTAAACAATGTCATTTATTATTGAAGAACAATCCCAATAATTATCTTTGATACAAAATGTATATATATTTTTTATTTTAGATATTATAGATACACACAATTTCCTATAAACACTACTTAATTCAAGATTATTCAGAAAATCTATAATGGATGGATGTGTCTATATTATATTCTCGAAGCCGACAATGTTTCGCCACATCGAAGAATCATAATGCTGCTGAGAATCTCGAACGTAAACAAGAATCTCCATAAGAGATTTTTACTACTGCAAAGTGCAGTCTCAGAGTTGGTATATTTAAGTAGCTGGGGTGGTGCAGGGGGGCTTGCCCCCGCTTTAAACCCCATTAGTACTTTTTTTTTTTTTTTGTTGAGTCACTTTTTGGAAATTAAATGTCTACGATCTGTAACTATATGCCAGTTTTTATGTTTAGCCATCGCTTTGTGGGCTACGCCACCCCTTTAGTATGGGGAACTATACCCACTTTCTAAATTGATCTGGCATAATATTAGAGATTTACTCTAATATTATGCCAATATTTCAGTGTCCGAAGACACTGGAATGAAATAATAATCATTTCAGTGTCTGCAGACACTGAAATAAACATTGGTATCAAGAAAGCAATGCAGGGGATGTGTGACAGGTTCTGTGACACACCCCCTGCATTGTCCAAGTGCTGTATGACACCTCCACAACCTGCTAAAGTAGGAAATGTGTACAAATGCACAAATAATGGGGGGATAAATCCCTCAAAAATGATACAACACACATATTGCCCACTAAACTTAGAAAGTTGATAGAAAACAGGTCATGCATTAGAAGAAGTAGAAGTCTGAAAGGAAATGTATACCAATATTCCCTGAAAGCAGTGCATGTGGACAAAGGCACAAAGAATGTGAGAAAAAAACAATAAAATAGGGACATGTCTGAAAAATTGTCCTCACACACTTAGAAAGTTGATAGAAAACAGGATATGTATTAGCAGGAGTTCCTGAAGGATAGAAGCCTGAAAGCCAAATGAATGCCATTATTTCACGATAGCAATCCTCAATGAGTTATCAGAACACCACAAGACTCACTTATATAACATAATTATACAATAATAATATATACTTTGCTTTTTCTAGGTTAAGGAATATTTAAGCATAGCTAAGCGGGTGTGCATGTTATGGCCCTCCGCTTACCATAGCTTAAACATCCCATCCCATGGGAGATAAATGCAAATATACAGGTGAAGCTTCCAAGCTGAGATCATGTAGTGGTTAGAGTCCTGGCTTTACATGCAGGTGCTCATGGTTCGAGTACCAAGACAGGCAACTTATTTTTCTATGGGAAAATACTGTGGAAATTATTTTTGTAAACTTAAATTATGCAGCAACTGTTTTTTTGTCAACCAGGGTAGTGTAGCATGTCCAAAAATGAGGTGTCAGTCTAGAAAAGATGTAAAACCCCCATATAAACACAACTGCCCCATACAGTATAGTCACACAAGAATATAATGTAATGAAAGCACATAAGGGGATGTCATGGCAGGTAAACATAAAATTATAATGTCAGTAATGATGAATCAGTCCCACAATCTTGATACTTTATAAAATGAAATGTGAGAAAAACTAAGTAGTGACCAGCTATGCTAAGCTGGTGTACGCATTGCTTAAATGTAAATGCTAAGCAATAAGTAGTCCAGCTGTTTGCGCATTGGTAAGCAGTGCTCAACATCTAACCCTTTAAGCACTGCCAACCTTAGCTGAGTGAGTTTTTGTTACTTAGCTTAGCTCAGCATATTCAAAAATGGTTCAGTGATGACAAAGAGTGGGAATTTGGCCATATTTAAACCTTGCAGCCAGGAATACAGCAATAACCAGTTGTAACTCATCTTTGCAGGCACTATGGCAGGTGTAGGAGAGGGTTTGCAATTTCAGGTACAGTGCTGGGGCATTCAGGAGTCCAGGGTCATGGTTGGACTCCTAGTAAAAGACCATGAGGAGAGACTGCTGCTGGGCCAGTACCAGGGCTCCCAGTACAAAGCAGAGGCCTGGGACTGTCTTGCAAGTGATCTCACCTGGGCTACTGGCATTCCTCAAACTGGTGAGCAGGTCTGGCAACATTTTGCTGACCTCAAGCATAGGAAGAGGGGGCTCTTGAACCAGTGGACCCAAGATGCATGGTCACAGAATGTCCCAGAAGCATTTAAGTATCAGTATCAATTAGTGTTTACCAAAGTCCAGCCTGTGTATGTGATCGATAGGTATGCATAAATGTTTCTTTATCGACAGCTACAGATGAGAGGGCTGCAAAAATAGACACAGATGCCAGCAGGTTGTTAAGGCTGCACCGGGAGGCTAGTGAGTACAAATCTTGCTTGCAGTATTCAGGGCAAATAAATAGAAAGGAGTAGAATGTCAACCACCAGTAGGTTAAAATGTGTACTGTGTGTAATGAATAAACAAGATGTTAGCAGAGTAATAATGATGTACAGGATATCTATCAATAAAAGTGTCAGTACCTGTCAATAAAACTAAAACCCCCAAACTGTTTTGTTTACTTTGGTATGTGGTGGTATGAATCTAAATGTGTACAGGTTCTGCACAGCAACTATGGCTCTGACAGCATGAATTAATTGAGGCTCATCTGACAAAGATTGTGGAGCTGTAAAACAGGAGATCAACTATATGAAATGTTCCATGGACCAAGATCTGATTCCTGAATAGTAATGTGTAAACTATTATACTGTATCTCCTACAGCAGTGATTAATACAAAACACTGTTGTAGGGGATACAGTATAGTAATGTTTAAACTATTATACTGTATCCCCTACAGCAGTGCTTTGTGTTAAGCATTGCTTTCCAGATTGTAATATGTCAAAGTATTAATACACAGTACAAGAACTATCTGCCATGCATGAATGTCAGAATTACAAGGTCAGATTGTCCAACCAAGAGTGTATTAGACAGAAAACAGTCAAGCAAGAGACATCAGCTCCTAAGAGCTCATTGTGATGAAACACACCCTTGCTGTACTGTACCTTTTTGCATAAATAGGCACGGTTTGAGTAATGGGAGTGGTAGTAAGCTGTATGCATAATTTCACTCAAGAATATGTGAATATGTGTAGAAACAGTCAGGTAGTGTTAAAAGAAATTTTCTCCACAGGTCTGCCAGGTAAGGAAATGTTTCTTTTAGCTGTAAGAAGGCTGTACTAATACACTGTGTAAAACACTTCCACTGTCCAACTCCAACCCTGCAAATGACAGCAAGATAAATACATACAGCAAGCGGTTTCTTCCGATAAATGTTCCACAAGTGTCACGCTGTCATAGCTAGTGGTCACCGCTGCCAATACCCAGGGTGACAGAAATCCAGGTGGAGTATGGTAGTAGCGCGCGCACACACACACACACACACACACACACACACACACACACACACACACACACACAGCATGAGTGCAGGGCACCCCTGTCAGTGTCACGTATGTAACTTTGAATATATAAATATGTGTAGAAATTTCCTCCATAGGTCTGCCAGGTAAGGAAATGTATGTATTAGTGTTAAGAAGGCTTTAGTAATACACTGTGTACAAACATTCCACTGCCCAACCCCAGGCAATAGGTAGATGTAAAGTGAAGTCATACCTGGAGAGTAATGAGTACAGTAATGATCAGTACAAGTGAGGTCATACCTGGAGAGTAATGAGTACAGTAATGATCAGTACAAGTGAGGTCATACCTGGAGAGTAATGAGTACAGTAATGATCAGTACAAGTGAGGTCATACCTGGAGAATAATGAGTACAGTAATGATCAGTACAAGTGAGGTCATACCTAATTAGTACAGTAATGATCAGTACAAGTGAGGTCATACCTGGAGAGTAATGAGTACAGTAATGATCAGTACAAGTGAGGTCATACCTGGAGAGTAATGAGTACAGTAATGATCAGTACAAGTGAGGTCATACCTGAGAGTAATGAGTACAGTAATGATCAGTACAAGTGAGGTCATACCTGGAGAGTAATGAGTACAGTAATGATCAGTACAAGTGAGGTCATACCTGGAGAGTAATGAGTACAGTAATGATCAGTACAAGTGAGGTCATACCTGGAGAGTAATGAGTACAGTAATGATCAGTACAAGTGAGGTCATACCTAATTAGTACAGTAATGATCAGTACAAGTGAGGTCATACCTGGAGAGTAATGAGTACAGTAATGATCAGTACAAGTGAGGTCATACCTGGAGAGTAATGAGTACAGTAATGATCAGTACAAGTGAGGTCATACCTGGAGAGTAATGAGTACAGTAATGATCAGTACAAGTGAGGTCATACCTGGAGAGTAATGAGTACAGTAATGATCAGTACAAGTGAGGTCATACCTGGAGAGTAATGAGTACAGTAATGATCAGTACAAGTGAGGTCATACCTGGAGAGTAATGAGTACAGTAATGATTAGTACAAGTGAGGTGATACCTGGAGAGTAATGAGTACAGTAATGATCAGTACAAGTGAGGTGATACCTGGAGAGTAATGAGTACAGTAATGATCAGTACAAGTGAGGTCATACCTGGAGAGTAATGAGTACAGTAATGATCAGTACAAGTGAGGTCATACCTGGAGAGTAACGAGTACAGTGATGATCAGTACAAGTGAGGTCATACCTGGAGAGTAATGAGTACAGTAATGATCAGTACAAGTGAGGTCATACCTGGAGAGTAATGAGTACAGTAATGATCAGTACAAGTGAGGTCATACCTGGAGTCTAGAGTAATGAGTACAGTAATGATCAGTACATTTTGTGAACAATTGAAGCCTATACGGTTGTTAATTGACATCTCACTCTCTCCCCCACCCTATCTGCACCAATAACTCATACACATAATCAACAGGTATGTTTTTCTCCAAATCTACTGTTGGGACATGCATCCTATTGTTCTACAAATATTGAATTGTTTGATTATTAATATTCCCTCTTCAAATACTATCATTGGTGCCTGTTGCTATCAATGTAACTTGCATACTGTTATAATGCCTACTGTAGCTCCATATATGCATGTGTTCTACTTGATATGCAACTGTTTCAAATCTGTTTTATGGGGTCAATTGTAACACCGACGTGTGCTGTTATAACTAATCTTGAAATGTGTTGTTCATGACTAACCAACACATTTTGCAAAACCTCAATACCGTAGCATGTCTGGGAAGCAGATCCCAGTGGATCTGCCTGTCCTGCCTCATCTGGCCATGGCACCAGGCCCCAGCACATCTGGGACCCAACCCGGGACCTCCTTGTCCACTGGTACTGCATCACCTTTGGGGCCGTGAAGGTTCAGTGGTGACTGACCATGGGTGGGCATCTCAGTCCCACTGTATCTGGGGGCTGATGGGCATCTGATTCCCAACCACCCTCCCTGTCCAAGGTGTTTACCCCCCCCACATGTGTCATATGCCACCCCTGTCTGCTGTCTTGTCTGTCTTGTCTGTTTTCCTACCCAACTTGCCTCCCCAAATATACCGACTATCCTTCCCCAACATCCCACTCTCACCTTTAAAAAAAAAGGGGCATCTGTTTCCCCCCCAAAAAAAATACTCCCCATACATAGCTGTCTATTTTGCACACATGTCCACTGGACACATGTAATCTGGTCCAATTGGTTTGACAACACATTACTGTTGTCCTCACCCCTCTCTCAGGGGTTTGAGTGTCCAAATACACCTCCAAATTCCATAGAAATTCAAAGTTGTTGCTGTAGAAGAAATGGACAACCATGGACCTTTCCTACACCTGTCCTGCACATACCTAGCTACCTTTCATACTGTACTTCCCTCTGTGTGCCCCTTTTCTCACCACTTTCCTATCACCCCTTTTTCTTTTCTTTTAAAGAAATTAGCACTGTGGTAAGCGGGAATAAGTGGCGCAAAGCAAAGCTAAATCAGATTAACCGTAGCTTGGCATTGCTTAGCATCCCACAAACCCGCACAAGCCCACTTACAACTGCTTAAAAGTGCCTTAATCACAATGTATTCATCAGACCTTATTCTTCCTTCAACAAAATAGACAGCCCTGCTATGTCTCAAACCCAGGATGCTGTGCCCTACAATCACAGCAACATACCACTACACATTCTGAGCTGTGAGAATCACTTTAACAAACATATCATGCATTCTGGTCATTTAACATTAGGGAAAAAAAACATCAGTCCCAAGTCTCAAACTCATGACTCTGTACACTATATAGTCAGAAAAATATACCACTACACCACCTGAGCTGTAGTAATCAATGCTGCTTTTTCAAACATATCATGCAATAGAGGCATACAACATTAGGAAGAAAGCACTTCGGAATCATTCATGTGTTGTATATAGACATACACACACACACACACACACACACACAAACATATATATATATATATATATATATATATATATATATATATGTGTGTGTGTGTGTGTGTGTGTGTGTCTGTTGAAACATATATATGAAAAAGTAGATGCATAATATAGATATACATATATAAAAATATAAAGGAAGTAAAAAAATATATATATATAAAACATCTAGTGCAGTCATACCTCAGAACCATCCCTGTCAACCTCTTAGTGCAAGAAACCTGTACAAAGGCTGTAAAATGGGGGGGGGGGCACATATAGGGACATATTTCAAATATTGCTGTTAGAAATGAAGACATTTGCTACAGCAACAGGGTGCATTTTAGCAGACAATTACTGAAGGATATAAGGATGGAAACTGAAATGTTATGTCATTATTTACTGACATAAATCCTTGGATTATCATAGTGATTTACCAGAGAAATACAAATTAATTGTGGAACAGAACAAAAGTATGGGCCAAACATCTGGACATTCTGTGAAAATCCTGGCAGTGGAGAGGTATGCTCAGAACCTCTTAGTGAGATGAATTTGGACCAAGCCTGACAAAGTGTGGGGTCAAAGGCATGAAAATAGGGAAACATCCAAAATACGTGATTAGATAAGCTGAGAAAGTTGATGCAGTAACATTGTATGTCCTAACATACATTGACTGAAATATCACAAGTCCAGGACTCAATTGCTTCCCATTAGTTAGTGACCTCAGTCCACACATCATCCCACTGATATGTCAGGAATACACAACAGTAATGGGAACCAGACCAAAGATATCAGCCAGACAACTAAACATCCTATGAATATATGGACATAACACAACATTAGGGAAACTACACTGAGCTACCAAGCAACGTCCAGACTACAATCAGACTGACATAACACGACCCAAATCCAGCTCTGGGGCTGTACACATTTTTTATTTTATTTAACATTTGTTAACCGGGAAAGTCTGACTTGGAACAAAGCCAGTTTTCAGTGGCAGCCCGGAGAGAAATGCTCCAGATGCATGCATTTGCAAATATAACAGGCACTACAGGGACGTAACACTAGTGTAAAACAGACACTGGTGTGAAAGTGCATACCCACAACCAATTGCACCACAGTCACAATGACATACCAGTAAGCAAAATGAACACTACAGTATGACTGTGTGAGCAACAATATCCCATTTGCCACTCACACATTACCCCTACATATACTGCCCCAAGTCGCAGTGTAGTGGGAATCTTGAGGTATTACGGGACATGTCATAGTCTGCCTGTACAAACATATACAGATGATAGGGAACCAGAAACCGGAGCAGCATGCACAGTCAGATAGAAAGGGCCCATGATACATACATGCCCCCCCCCTCCCTACACAGCCTAAATAACATGTACACACTACACTGCTACACAATCCTGGCAGTCTGTTAACAATGGCCAGACACACACAGACTTCTGAAATGTACAGTTCCCACAGAATGTATAGGCACATGACTCATATCGATGGCCACTTCCTTGTTACATATCTGGGGGTCTACAACATCACTGGGATGGTAGCAGGAATGAAGGTAGTAACTAATGATACTACCTACCTCTGAACCTCTTAGTGCATGACATCTGGACAAATCCTGACATGATTGGGGGACAGAGGCCCAAACATAGCGGCATATTGGACATATTGCTGTTATAAATTTCGACAGCTACTGGTGTTATGGGGTTTGTTGCAACATATATTTTCTGAGGGGTGTAACATCAATGGATGTTAGCATTTACTGACTGCATTCCCCAGAGTATTCTATTGATTAGCCAAGGACAACTGTCTGGGGAAAAGACCAAACATATGGGCCACGCATCTGGACAGTGTGTAGGCCTCTGGACAGTGTAGAGGTATGACCGCAGTCATTTAATAGAATGGAAAACCCTTGATAGCTGCCAAAAATGTCACCCACCACCTTATGAAGCACAGTAAGACCAAAACAACACTCTTCCACATCAGCTCTGGACTATTACCCATGTATATTCAAATATAGCATGTACTATAGGGATGGAACTGTAGTGAAAATCAGGTAGAGGTGCAAAAATGTCCATTCAAAAACATTTGCACTGCAGTCACAGCAACATACCAGTACCCAAAATGAACTTTAGAGTAGAACGACTGTCTGAACAAACAAATCCTGATTGCCAGTCACACACTACACTGACATATACTGCCCAAAATCACAGTGTACTGGGAATCCTGACATGTTACACAACATTTCACAGTCTGCCTCTTCAAGCATACAGACCTGATACACCACCAGCAGCCATAGTGGCATGCAAAGTCAGATAGGTAAAGGATGTATGGCACTCACATCTGCTACTCTCCTTACCCAGCCCAACAAACATCTACACACCATACTGCTATGCAGTCTTGACAGTCTGTTCACAATGGGCAGACATACATAACTGTCTTATGTATAGATTTCCACAGAATTTCCAGGGTGTGGAACAATGATCCTGGCCACTGCCCCACAGCCAGGAGTCTGCTAGGTCACTGAGATGATAACTGGAGTGCAGTCAGTAATTAATGATATACCATACCTCTGCACCTCATAGTGCAGGACATCTGGACAATGCATGATGTACTTGGGGGACAGGGGGCTGGAAAGAGGGACATATCACACATAATGGTGTTACAAACTGAAACAGTAGCTGGTGTTACATGCGTTGTTGTAACATAATATCCCTGAAGGATATGATGTCTGGAACACCAATGGATGTCAAGAGTTAGTGACTACAGTCCACACATTATCCTACCAACCCCACAAAAACAGATGTTGTTCAAGGAACAGACCAAACATAACAGGCAAACCTCTGGCCAGTCTGTGGATAACATGCCAGTTGAGAGGTATGTCAGAGGCATATCACCGTCAGATATCAAGTCACTCAGTATATGCATGTCCAGACAAACCCTGTCAGTCTAGCAAACCTCCATGTGTATAACAGCACTGATGAGAAACAATCTGTACCCAATTCTGGAGGTTTGTCCCCATGTTCATAGGTTCATAGATTAGTACTAAGATAACTGCCCTTGCAAGCCATTTTAAGCCTAGCCAGTTGTCCCTTGTGAGACTCAAACCCTGCACCTTGTGTTTGCAAGGCAAACACCTTAACCATTAGGCCACCCTCCCAAGAAAATGTTGTTGGGCTGTCTCCACGTGTCCTGTCCTGTGAGGTATTCCCACCTACTGTCTGTGAAGCTGTAGCCCCCAGACCTCCATAATGACCCCTGCACAGCAAGGAAAAGGGCCAAGGCCTACATGAAGGATGTCCCATATGTTGGAAGTAGCAGCAGTGTTCAGGTTCATACCACAATACTATGTGGGCAGCTACATAGCTGTATGGCCTCAGCAATATCTGACAGGACACATCAAGCTCCTCAAGATATGCTGAACACCTGTGGTGGACAGCAGCAATACACAACTACCATCATAGGTGGAAATAATTGCAGGACCGGCCAAGAAGGAACAGGTGCCTCAATGGAAGCCATGTCACAGATGATGTACCCTAAGGCTGTCTTTGATTGCAAACTGGATACATCCACCAAGGCCAATCACTAGGCCTTCCAGACATGTGTCTGCAATTCCAAAGTCAATAACACCACATATACATATGCCATAGATATATGCAACCAGCTGCAGACAAGTGAAGTGTAAATATCACCTCCCTGTCCCCCCATAGGTAAACATGTGTATGTACAGAACCTGCCCCCCTCATGATCTGGAAGCAGGTCTATAATGCCCTCTCAAAGCCAACACATAGAGGTCTCCATACGCCTGATACCATTCCTGGCTACATCCTACATGAACACAGGCATGGGCTCTCAGACCCTTTCTGCAGTGTAGTCAACCACAGCCTGAGCACCGGTGTCATCCCATCTGCACAGAGGACAGACAGAAAGTTTATAGAAAACAGTTATGCATTAGCATAAATGTTCTGAAGGGTACAAGTCTGAAACTGAAATGTATGCCATTATGTCATGACAGCAGTCCTCAATGACATGGCCCAAAACCTCAATGCTTTCCATGTAATATAATAATATAATATTAATATCCAATAGGAGATAAATAAAAATATACAACTCAAATCCTCAAACCAAAATAGTGTAGTGGTCAGAGTCCCAGCTTTGCATGCAAGCATACATGGTTAAAGTACTACAACAGGCAATCCAATTTTACATGGGAAAGCAGTGTTAAAAGTACTATTTTCATATTAAAATATGTGGTAAGTTATTTTTGTCACACATGATAGTGTAGCTGGTATAAAATGGAAGTGTGAGTGCATATAATATGTGAAACCACCCATGTATACATGTGTCCCATACAGTATAGTTACACACCTTGCTACTGTAATGAAAGCACATAGAGCCATGTCATGTAATGGAAATCATATACACTTACTAAGTGAAGTCATTAGTGTGATATTTTATAAGAATAAACTGTGAGCAATGGTTAGCATTGCTCAACCATGAATGCTAAGCAGCAGGTAGCTCAGGTAAGCAGATTTGCACACTGGTAAGTATCACTAAGCAAAACCTCCATGGTTTAAGAGCCTAATAGTTTAACCATATTTTGGCATCAATTAGCATTGTGCAAACCCATGCAAATCCACTGCTTAAAACTGCCTTAATCACGCTGTCTGCATCAGCTTCTGTTCTGCCCTGCAACAAAATAAACAGCCCTTACAGGACTTGATCCCAGGACCCTGTACACCATAATCACAGCAAATTACCACTAAGCAATCTGAGCTGAAGGATTTCTTGTTGTTTTTCAAACATATCAATAGCGAAGAAACATTGTGGAATCACTAATGATTGGTATTTACAAATGTATATATAATAAAAGATTTACATATATATATAGATAGATAGATATGTATGGAGATACATATATATGTATACTATATAGATATATATATATATATTACAAATAAAGACCGAGGTGTATATGTATATGTATATGTATATGTATATATATGAATGTATGAGAATATATACACCTATATATACATACATGTATGGGAATACAGATATATGCAAGGGAACATATGAAAAAGAACGAAACAAATATATATATGTTTTTTCCATAACATGCAGTGCTGTCATACCTCAGAACACCTTAGTACATGGGGTCTGGACCAAGCCAAACAAAGTTGAGGGACAGGGGTGTGGAAATAGGGACACATCGGAACTAATTGGGTAGATAAACTGAGGACGTTGCTGCAGTAACACTGTCTGTCCTAACATATATTGAATGCAATAGCAGACGTCTGAGAAATCAATTGCCTATCATTATGTAGTGAGTCCAATCCACACATCATCCCCCTGAATTGTCAGAAATGCACAGCTCTCATGGGGACCAGACCAAATATATGAGCCAGACAGCTTTACATCCTATGAACACCTGGAAAGTTGAGAGCTATGAGTGCAGCTGTGTAACATTAAGAAAACTACACTAAGCTGACAAGCATGTCATCAAGCACCATCCAAAATGCAGTCAGGACAACACCACACTTCCCCACAGCAGTGCTGGGGAATTACACATGCATTAGCTAATACAGCATGCACTACAGGGATGTAACTATACTGAAAAAAGATACTGGTGTGAAAGTGCATACACACACCCAATTGCACCATAGTCACAGCAACATACAGGTAAGCCTACCAAACACTATAGTATAATGACTGTGTGGACAGATATGTTTTGAATGACAGTCACAGAATACCCCTATATATACTGTCTGAGGTCAGAGTGTAGCCGGACTTGCGTGGTGGTATGGGACATGTCTCAGAATGCCCATACAAACATGTACTGCTGATAGACCACTGGTAACTGGAGCAGCATGCACAGTTGGATACAAAAGGATGCATGCCACTCACATCTGCCTCCCCACCCTACACAGACCAACTAATAAGTAAATAGTATGCTGCAACAAATCTGTGATAGGCCGTACACAATGGCCAGACATACATCAAACTCCTAACTTTTCAAAGTTCCACAGGTTGTCCAGCCTTTTCTCTCATATTTATGGCTCCTAAACCAGAACACATGTGGGATTCCACAACATCACTGGGACAATGGCAGGAATGGCAGCACTAAATAATAGTAGACCATACCTATCCACCTAATAGTCTATAACATATGGACAAAGCCTGAAACAATAGAGGTACAGCAGCCCAAAGCAGGGGCATATGTACAATAGGGATGTTATAAACTGCAAAAGTCATTTGTAATGAGGGGTATGGCAGTGTGGTAACACATCAAGTGTGTCATAACTGAGGTACAGCTATACACAATTACCAGGTCTGTATAACAGTTATTGTGTGTGCCACAGAGTTTATAGGGCTGAGGGGTGTAGACAGGTAAGTTTATGTTAGTAGACATCAGCAGCTCTTGTAAAGTGGACAATGGGAAGTGTATTGAATATAACACACCTCAGACTGTTGTAATCCCCACCCCCAGAGGATACTGCATCAACCAAACAGACAGAAAATACCATTCACACACACACATACAGACACACACACACACACACACACACACACACACACACACACACACACACACACACACACACACAGGATCACAATTGTCAGTATTGGTTTTGGAGCCCCTACCCATCTAGTTTAGTGGTACTTCAGTGTTAGGCAGTTATCAGAGGTGGCACAGAGCTTATAGTGTAGAGAGTGTTCCACAGTACAAGTAGAGTGAATTACATCATGTGCCTTGTAAGGTATGGCAGTGGGAGGTGTACTGGATGTAAATTAATTCATAATACTGTCATGCATGAGTCTTCACACTCCCAAACACTGCTATACACACCAATGCAAACACACAAATGTTAGAGTGCTATGATTATCAGCCCTGCCTCTCTAGCTATTCATTCCATACTGTTACATAGCTGTTGCACATAGCACTGGGCTTATAGGTCTGTGGAGTGTCTACAGATACCTCTACGGTTTATGTAAAAAGCAGCCCTCATAGAGTGGAATGTAGGGCATGTGCTGGGAGCATTATGGCCTAAAATTGTAAACCATGGCTACCCAATGGATATAGTCCTCACTCAAACACACTCAGGATACTGGTCTTACACACACACACACACACACACACACACACACACACACACACACACACACACACACACACACACAAACACACATTTCCAGGGCTGAGAATAGAACTTCTACCTATCTAGTTATTGTTACTAAACTGTTATGCATTTATTGCACCACCACAGAGCTTGTAGGGTGAAGTGAGTTCCATGGTTCCTCTAAGGTGAACATCACCAGGCCTTGTAATGTATGACAATGGGAGATGTACTGGGTGAGAATGGACTCAAAATACTCTAACCTACATAAATATGCACAATGGCATCCACAGATACAGTCATACACACATTTGCCAGAACTAAGGTTAGCAGCCCTACCTATCTTGTCAGTCAGTCCATACTGTTACATAGTTCCTACACACAGCACATCCCTTATTGGGCTGAATAGTGTCATCAAATACCTCTATGGTTGATGGAGACAACAAGCCTTGTACAGTGCACCTTGGGACATAAACTGGGAGTACTATGGTCTAAAAATGTAAAACCCACCCCCATTGGATAGAGTACTCACTCAAACACAGGATACTGTTGTCACACACACAGTCACATATTTGCCAGAACTGAGATTAGAACCCCTACCTATCTAATTATTGGTACTACAGTGATATACATTTATCACACATTTCATGGACCTTGTAGGGGAAGACTGCTCCATGGCTCTTCTAAGGTGAGCAACATCACCAGCCCTTGTAAAGTATGGCAATGTGCAGTGTACTGGGAGAGTGAGGCCTCAAAATGCTGTCTCCTAGAAATATACGCATGTACAAACACTTGCACATACACACACACACACACACACACACACACACACACACACACACACACACACACACACACATTTGCCAGGACTCAGATTGGAACCCCTACCTATGTAGTTATTGGTACTATAGTGTTATGCAGTTATCGCAAGCACCAGGGAGCCTATAGGATGAAGAGTGTCACAAGGTACCATTAAAGTGTATAACATCACCAGCCTTTGCAAAGTATGGCAATGGGGGTGTAGTGGTTGAGAAGGGCATCAAAGTACTTTCACCTACAACTTTACATGATCGCAAATACTTTTATAAACAGTCATGCACACACACACACGTTCACCAGTACTGAGATTCATAGGTTAATGTGTTCGTAGGTGTGTACCAGGCTAATGGCCATGGAGCCATCACAAGCCTAGCCCATGAGAGTACCCTGGAATCATGCCACCTGACATTTGTCCACAGTGCATCTATTGACTATTGTCACTTGAATGATCCCCATGGTGACAGTTAAATTCCCCATCCACTCATCCAGATTTCTCTTGAAGAAGGCCAGTGAGGTGTTCTGATTGTATGTGACATATAGTCCATATCGTGGCCAGTCTCTGGGTTATGGACCTGTCACCCAGCATGTTCTGTTGATTGTAGTAATGAGGTTGTGGTCTCTGTGGCATGTGGTGCAGACAGATTGGGATTTCTCTGGATGTGGCATTCCTAACAGGGCTGGGTGGACATGGCTTTGTTAGTCAAGTAGAGATCGCATGTAAGTAGCCAAGATGTGACCGAGAATACTTGGAGGTACTGGACTCTGTCCATATAGTACAGTTGTTTAAGGCCTAGGGTCCTATTTGTGAGGTACATTTGCAGCCTCCCCAGTTGTTGCAGGTGTTTAGTGAGGTACATGGCAAATAGGCCATTGTACTTTTGGCCTAATGAAAGGAGAGTAGAAGGAGACAGTGACCTCTTCCTTCCTGGATGCAACACCCTTAGTTATGAGATATGCAACATAGATGCACTTTCTGTCCACAGTGGCAATGTGGTGGTCACTGTCAACCTGTATTCCCAGACCTCTTATAATGACTTCTGTGTCAAGTTGACTACCAGTGATGTGGTAATTCATGGAAACCATGTTGATCCCATAGGAGATGGTGAAACATTTCTTGCCATTGAGCCTAAGACTAATGTTCAGACAACAGTCGTAGGTCTCAGTGGGGACTGTATGAAAGATGTCAACATAATTTGCGGATGTAAACATAGCACCTACCTTGCAGTTGTCTGCAAACATTGTCAGCCAGAGTCCTTTTGTGTTGGTCTGGATATAAGAGGTGTACATACTGTACATGGGGGAAACCAGGCCTAGACCCTGTGGTACTCCACTCATGACTGGTTAGCAGTCTGACACAGAGTCCACTGCCTTCACCCTGTGGGTTCCATCCATGAGCCAGTTTGCAGCCCACCTAGTGACATTGGGGTTGATGCCTAGCTGAGTATGTTTGTCTATGATTCCTGAGTGGGGAATGGTATCAAAGGATTAGAAGCCCCACCTATCTTGTTTTTGATACCATACTGTTACATAGTTATTTCAAATAGCACACAGCTTATAGGACTGCAGAGTGTCTACAGCTACCTCTATAGTGGTTGTCAACAGTGGGCCCTGTAAAATGAACATTGGGACATGAACTAGGTTGACCACATTAAAAGATTGCAAAACCCACCCCCAATGGATATGGTTTACAACCACACACACATATATACACATACACACACACACACACACACACACACACACACACACACACACACACACACACACACACACATTTGTCAGGACTGAGATTCAAACCACTACCTATTTAATTATTGCTACTACAGTGTTATGCATTTACCACATGCACCACAGAGTTTATAGGGTGAAGGGTGTCCCAAGTTACTTCTATGGTGAGGGGCATCAACAGCCCTTGTAAAGTATGGCAATTGCAGATTAACTGGTTGTGGACAGCCACAAAATACTGTAACCTACAGATATGCACACATACAAATACAAATACACTCACACACACATTTGCCAGTACTACGATTAGAACCCCTACCTAACTAATTTGTTGCACTATAGTAGTATGCAGTTATCGCAAGTGCCACAAAGCTTATAAGGCTGACAGCTGGCCAAAGGTATCTGTAAAGGTGACTGACATCAGCAGGACTGCTAAAGTAGGGCAATGGGAAGTGCACTGGGTGTGAATGGCTTCAAAATCATTAACCTACAAACACGTGCACACACACACACACACACACACACACACACACACACACACTTTTACATTTGCCAGGACTGAGATTAGAACCCTTACCTAATTTGTTTGTTGTACTATAGTAGTACCCAGATACCACAAGCACTACAGAGATCCTAGGGCTGATGGCTACCCAAAGGTATCTGTAAAGGTGATTGACATCAGCAGGACTGCTAAAGTAGGGTGATGGGAAGTGTACAGGGTGGTAAACAACTCAAAATGGTACAACCCACACAGTATATGATTCTTACACACAAACACACACACATTTACATGCTAGTATTGGCATTAAAACCCCTGCCTATCTAGTGATTTGTACTATAGTGTTACACAATTATTGCATGCATTATGGAACTTACTGGGTTAACAACGGGTCAAAGGTGCTGATAAGGGGAATGGCATCAGCAGGACTGAGATAGTAGGGCACTGGGTGGGACACTTATCAAAATACTTCTTACAAACATACACATTTGCTGGATCTGAGATTAAAACCTCTGCCTATCTAGTGATTTGAACTACAGTGTTACACAGTCATCACAAGAGCTACAGAGCTTACTGGGCTGCCAACTGGCCAAAGGTGCTGATAAGGGAAATGACATCAGCAGGACTGATAAAGTAGGGCACTGCATGGGACACTTATCAAAATACTTCTTACAAACACCCACACACACTTATACACCCACACTTGCCGAATCTGAGATTAGAACCCCTGCCTATCTGGTGATTTGTACTATAGTGTTACACAGTGATCGCAACAACTACAGATATGCTGATAACTGGCCAAAGATGCTGATAAGGGGAATGACAGCAGGGCTGGTAAAATGGGGTACTGGGAAGTGTTGTGGGTGGGAATGGCCTAAAACTGTTTCACCTACAAACACACACTCCATTACTCTCACACACACAGTTATCAGTATTGAGACTAGAACCCCTACCTATCGAGTTATTTGTTCTATAGTGCTATGCAGTTATCACATGTGCTACAGAGCTTATACATGTGATAGGTGTCCAATGGTACTTCTAAGGTGAATGACAGCAGCAGATCTTGTGAAGTAGGGCAATGCGAAGTGTACTGAGTAGGAACAGTCTCCGAATACTTAGACCTACAGACACACACACACACACACACACACACACACACACACACACACACACACACACACACACACACACATACACAGAGGCAGGTGATGTGATATTATATACCCAACCTCAGTACTGTTACACAATGGGGCTCACCTTTCCTGTTGGCAAATGCAACTGTTTACAACTGGTATGCCACTGTCCACAGCAGGACATCATTTAATGCCATTCATGGTATCCATGTGTGTGACTCACTCTTTCTGTGTCCCTCTGTGTGTGTCTCTCTCTATCACTGTCTGTCTCTCACTTCCCCACATCTATGTATGTGTATAGTTGACATATGTTATCTGTTGCCCATATATATGTGTCTGTATCTCACTCAACAGATGCATATATATCATATATGGGCCACCTACAGCTAGCTGAGGGTAATCCTGTCTGATGTGTGTGTGTGTGTGTGTGTGTGTGTGTGTGTGTGTGTGTGTGTGTGTGTGTGTGTGTGTGTGTGTGTGTGTGTGTGTGTGTGTGTGTGTGTGTGTGTGAATAGTTGAGGTGTACATCGCTGTCTGTATGCACAGACATATATATATATATATATATATATATATATATATATATATATATATATATATATAAAATACAGTCATATATTCCGTTGTGGGTTCCAACATGTTCTGTGATTCTCTAAGTGTAGGAGCATGCCCAGTGTGACCTTCTATAGTTACAGTGGGACTCCATTCCAGAGACAGGTGTACTCCAGTCCAGGGTTTTGTGTGCTACAGCCATACCTCTCCAGAATACACAGGACTTTCCTCAGGGTACTGGGTTTGTTTAGCAGACATTTTCTGACATATCTGGAGTCTGGCACTGCAATGTATTGTGTCATTACCTAGTGCCAGACATCCTCAGGTCATCACAGTGCTTTACCAGAGTAATACTAGTTGTATGATGTATAGACCAGCATTATGAGGGCAGCTATGTACATTCTTGCCCAACAAGGCCATTTGTGAGGTGTGGCTGCAGCCAGTTGACATGCTGTGTAAGCAGTCCAGCAACCTGGTGATATACTGGCTGGGGATCACCTGCTTGTGTGGTATCTTTCTCACCTGATATGTCATATCCTTGTGTGGGCATATCTGTCAACTATACATTTTTGGCATATTGTCCAGGTGTTTGGCTAGAGGCATCATTCTCTCTACATAAACTTGTGTTTTGATGGCAGGTTAGTTACATATTTTCTACAGCTGACTTACTGTGTGGGTGTCAGAGGTGGGTATGGGACCCCCACATTGACATCCATGCTTGTGACCTATGACCTCCCCATTTAATTGTCCCCAAACATATACTGCTGTGGGATTTCCCACCTTGAGTACTACTGCATAGTGTATGGAGGCCAGTTCTGGCCAAACATTTCCTGGTGTCCCACATAGCTGTCAGTTGTGTGCTGCTATCCCAGTAGGCCACTCCATTCCCTTGCATGCATGCAGCATTACCATAGATATGCTAGCAAAACATACTAATCCATTCATTTATTGTTAAGAAGACTGACTTACCTTGTGCTTGTGACAGTTCAGGACGGTGCTTGAAGGCCGCCGGTATTGGATGCACACAGTACACTACCTATGCATGTTAAGTTACAGGTAATGTGATGTGTGTGTCATCCATTTTACTGTGTGTGCGAGTCAGAGAGAGGTGTCAGTCCCTGGGATCCCTACAGTGTCAGTGTGTGTGCTATGCGTTGCCTCTTTACCAAGGCCTGAGCATACTGGGCATGCCTTCATCTGCCTACAGGAGCAGGCTCAGGGACCTCCTCCTCTGAGTCCCTCTGTGCCTGTGGGGACCTTGGCAATGGTGGTGGGTTGTATGGCCCTTTCCTGTGCTGTTCCTACTGCAGCTGTTTCCGCAGGATCATATTGTGTAGCACGGAACATACTATGAACATGTGTGCACATGTGGCTGGAGAGTACTGCAGGGTTCCACCAGATATGTAAAGGTATCAGAACCATGACTGGAGCATTCCAAACACGCATTTGGAGCATTCCAAATTCACCCCGGGGATCACGTCAGTCACCCTGCTAGACAGGCGTCCAGGAAAGTAAATAGTGTGGGAAGAAATAGCCTGGGAATTGTTATGGCTAGGCTTGTATAGGCCCTAGGGCCGATAGCCTAGTACCAAGCTATGAACCTATGAATGCTCCATTATGAACCTAGTTTGCATGTGTGCCTCATTATGGCCTTCTTGTGTGGGTGTATGTGCATTTCTGATGGGTGTCATCATCCATGGCTCCAGTGCATAGACAATATCCCCCAAAAGATGCCCAAAAGGGATGCGCCCACTGAAAAATAACTGGCACAGCTGTGACAAATGCCAGATCTGGAAGTCATGATAGCTTCCAGGGCTGCCAGCACACACATTTATGATAATGCCCTGGGCATTGCACATGACCTGGCAGTTGATGGAGGGGAAGCTCTTGCAGTTCATGTAGACCCTACTCTGGGTGGTGCTTTGATGTGGATGTGCATGCAGTCTATGGCACCCATTACCTCCATGTATTCTGCTCTGCTACACAATGGAAGAGACCCATATTGCTGGTCCTCTCCTCATGGGTTTTGGGGAAGTAAATGTGCTCACCTGCATGTGGTAGCATGGCATCCAGGAAATGGTGGAGTACCCTGGATGCAAATGCCTGTTAAACCCCCATCATGTCCCCAGTAGGTCTTTGGAAAGTACCTGTAGCTAGAATTCTTAAGGCCACACATACCTTGGTATCCACTGGGATGAGTTCCTCTCTGTTGGCTCTAGGTCTGAGTTAAGCCCAGCACAGCTCAGTGATTTGATGAAGTATGTCTCTGTCCACCCTGTAGCGCTATACTATCTCCAGATCATGTAGCCTCTGGTAAGTCACCCTGGGTCTGAACACACTTCTCCTTCTCCTCGGTCTGTGCCGGTTATCAGCATTATCCTCCTCTCCACCCTCAGTCTCTAGCACATACTGGTGGATCAAAGCAATGACAGCCCCTAACATTTTTCCAATTAAAATTCCCCTGCATGTGTACACCAATGGTGCAGAGTTTGTGGGAAAAACAGATGTGTCTCCATAGTTTATACTGTTGTGCTGCAGATGCTGCCTGTATGATTGGCTGACTGTGATGCATTCCACCTGCTAGCTATGTAATTTGTTCTTGATTGCTTTTATTCTGCTATTTTCCTTTTTTCTTTTCTTTTTCTTCCCATTTCCTCACCTTTTAAGCCCTGAGGTGCACCCCGCAAACCCAGTGCCCAAATGTAAATAGTCCTGCTATTTGCAGTTTTTTTTTTTTGTTGTTGTTGTTTTAGACCCAGTGAGTGCAGCACATACATGTTTAGCTAGTATAAACATGAAGAAATGGCTCTCCTTGGATGTGAACATGGAATAAGTCAATGCAGCTTCAGACACACACCCTTGCTTAGCTTTGCTTAGCAAAGCTGATCTGGGGGCCATGGAGCTCCAGTGTCCTTACACCATGCCTGACACACCCCCTTTTCATGTCTGTTGCTCCTCCTAGTTACACAATCATGCTATGGCACCTACATGGTTAGGTGCAGTTTGGCACTTAGAAGATTTTTGTGATTCAGTAAATTTCTCCTCATTTGCATACCACACTGCCTTATTCCATAGTTACTGCACTAACACAGAGCTTTTCCCCTTGGCAACCACTGTTCCCTGATATCGTTTTGATTCTGCATGCCATTGACTATAATGGCAAAATACAGATTTCCCTTACAATTGAGTTTTCACATTTGTTTTTTATTTTCCGCATGATCCCATTTGCGCGCAGCTGCCCTATGCTTAAATGGCCGAGATCAGCCAAAAAAAAACTTTGATTTTTTATAAAAATGAAGCACTTTTCCATGCCAGTGGTCATATATTTGGCCATTGGCATGTCTAAAGACTATAATACATGCTTTTTTAGGAGCTGTCATGCCTCCGTTTTGTTATTTGCAGAAATGTATTCAGGCTAATGCACATCAAAACACTACTTTACTGGATCGCTCGGCGGCCATATTCCGTGCAGGAGCAGCTACACTGTTCCTGCATGGAAAAAAAAGGTTATTGAATCCCAGGGACTGTTTTTAAAACAGATGCTATGACATAACTTTCAAGTCTGGAAATCCTATGTCTCAGTTCTTCCACCATTTTATTCAATGCCCCAGTGTTATTCTATGTTCATTAGGATGGTATAAAAATTTCATGAAGATATCATTAAATTATTTGATATGGCCTTTCAGGGGAAATTAAGAAAGTTGTTCTTATAAGATATAATATTTTATACAAGATAACTATCTTAATCAAAATATTCCATAGTAAAAATGAATTTGTTTCATTTATCTATTAATGTTTTTATATTGTCTGAAGTATTCTTGTAATTTATTGTTGCAATTTCACTAATATTATTTTTGAAAATAACCAGCAAATAGTTAATCTATTTGCTCTTCCATTTAAACACACTCTTATTTACCATTGAGTCATCTAATTCTTTATTGATTAATAAAGTAATGGTTTTATTTTGAATTAATTTTAAACCAGACATCAATTTATTTATTTGTTGACTGGGGAAGTCCACCTGGGCACCAAGGCCACTTTTCAGTTGAGACCTGGGGAGGAAAGCTCCAGTAAAATTCAAAATAGATTGAGTTCTTTGTATGTACTAATGAAAAATAGGCACCACCTATAGTTAACAATATATTGTCTGCAAATGAAAGGATTTTGGAAGAATGTTGATTTCAACTTTAAAACCCATTAAGTTATTATTTTTAGTATAGCTGCAAAGAGGTTCAATATCCAAAGCAAATAGTAAAGAAGATAAGGAACAGTCTTGCTTCATGTTTTTAGTAATCTTTATTGACTGAGACATAAAAGACACAGGTTTAATATAGGAAAAGGAGTTTTGTAGAGATGATTAATAAGAGAAATGAAATTAGATGGAAATGTGTATATTTTGAAAACTTTAGTTAAATATTATCAGTTTACTGAAGTAAAATCCTGGTCTACCTCCAAACTAATTATAGATAATTTTCTTTCATTGTTATTAACATAATCAATTAGTATAATTATTACTTGGGTGCTATCCTGCATTTTTGCATGTCTGTTGATTATAAAACTTGTTTGGGCCTCATCTATTAATGAAGGAAGTATATTTTCTAACCTGCTAGCAAAACTTGACATAAATATTTTATATTCCACATTTAGCAATGATATGGGCCTATAGAAGGAACAAAGAGATGGATCCTTATTTTGATTTAATAATCAATACATTCATGTGTATGTTCATAAATGTGGAATTTTTCTAGTGTTTTAATTTCTGTGAAAACTTTAAATAAAAGAAGCAATATACCCAGAGGCAATATATAATTTTGGGAGGATGCCATCAGTCCTTGGGAGGTTCAGGTGCCTAGGCAGTGAGACATTTCCTTGTGGTGCATTTGGTTAGGGATACATGGCTTTAGTGACAGCCAGCTGCAGAGAAATATGCTTGTTGTGAATTCCCTGTGGACAAAAAGATGAATGTGGTGCCATGGCCACAACTTCAATAGCCAAATGCACAGGGTAAAAATAATGTCCATCTTCCCCAATGCAACATGAGACAGCAGGCAGTTTGCCGGGCATCAGCAGCAGACTTGCTAGTGGGCATGTCAGTGGCAGTGAAAATGTGGTGCACAATGGGCACTGCTTTTATAATTAGTGTGTGTGGACCACTACCCCCTTCACAGTGTCTAGGGAACATTACTTAAACTGCATACTGGAGAATAAATATAACTACAATAGCAACTTCTACATGTTGGACTTACATAAGCATGTGCTGTACACTGAGCCCAACACGCATTAGTTCTTCTGCTCCCATGTGCTTGATTATTAAAGCTGTGGGCATGGCAGTGTCTGCTTCTCTTTGCCCACAGGGAATTCACAACAGCCATATTTCTCTGCAGATGAATGTCACTTCAGCCATTTGTCCCCAACTAAATGTACAACAGTGAAATGTCTCACTGGCTAGCTGCCTGAACCCTTCCTTTGGATATTTTTTTCTTTTAGTTTTTTTCCATAATTTCTATTGAAGAAATTGGATTATTTAATTTCTTTATTTGCTCTGGAAATGTTTGTTGTCTGTTCTTATTTAAGAAGGCCTTAATTATTTCCCTTTTCCATACCAGTATTATATATATTGTTTTTATAGTAGTTTTTAAAACAGTCCAAAATATACTCTACATAAGTAAATTTCTTTCTACTCCCTGGAACTGTTATACAAATAATATTATTAATTAATTTATTTATTTATTTTACATTTATTGACGGGGTTAGTCAGACTGAGCTAAGTAGCCCTTTTTCAGTGGAGGCCCAGGGAGAAAAATCCCCACAGTTTTACAATTTTAGTGTTAACAGTGGCAGTGGGTTACAATGTATACATACAATGAGACACATTTTATCAGAAAAATAATAAATAATAATGGAGAGAAAAAGACATAATAAGCATACATAAGAGGAATTATTCGATACAAGCATTTTCAATAAACAGTGAAGAGAGTTCATAGTGTATGCAGTTATTTCATGAGATATGTGACATTAGAAATGGAGATAAGAGATGGAGAAAAAAAGTGATATTTTGAAGACGTTTACAAACTAAAAAGGTTTGAAGTTTTGGTGATGACTAGATTTTTATCTAAGAGCTAACTCGTGTAAACATTTTGGAGTTAATGAGTAAAAATATAGTTTAGCTTTTTCTAGACTAATGAAAATATAAATATTCTTATATTCAGTACTGATGTTAATTTCTAATAAGAAATCATTATTACCTTTCTATATTCTTAATTTTAATTTATATTTGTTATTTTGCAACAAGTGGATCTTTATCCCATTCTTCCTTCTTGTTATTATAATAATATAAGATTTTTTCACATAGATAAACTTTCACCAAATCCTTTAAATCATATTAAAACTTCATTATTGTTATTAAGTTCTAGAAAATATATTTCTGCTAACAGAGATTGTTAAAATCTTTCAGCTTTGTTAAATAAGCTGGCAACCTGCTAAAAGAGACCTATTTCCTTTGATTTATCATTATCTTGAAAGTAATTGTATTATGGTCCAAAATTTTTATTTATTTGTTTATTTTATTAAATATTAAGTTTATATTAAATATTAAATATAATATATTATTTAAATTATATTAAATATAAATATAAATAATATTATATATTAAAATTGTATATTTATATATAAATATTAAATATAAATATTATAAAGATATTATTAAAATAGAATATGTTATCAGCTTTACCATCTCTAATTTAGAAACCAATTCACTAGAAATATACATCCTATTAGTACAGGAGTTTACAACTGGATAATGCATTTCTTAATGATTCTTTAAATGAACATATAGTACCTAAGTGGTTAAGTCTATGGAGATACCACAATGGACTAGTGGAAGGTTCACTTCTTCACTTTGAACTCTTGACATCATTTGATAAGACTGTCTTACAACTAATGGAGCTTATAGGACAATTTAAGAACTTAGAATAAGCTTGAGAAGGAGATTAGTAAATTGCTTGGTGATATGGTATCTGATTTATTATTTTGCTAATATGAGGTACAATTTAAGGAAATTTTGAATAAGGTTGATTACAAATGTGAGTTAATTAAGACCCAGAAAAATAAGAAATTATTGTGGCATAAAATGGCATATGAAAAGAAAGTAGCTTATCCTTAACCCAAAGGTACAAACTATAGTAACAATAATTATATAGGTTTAATAATCAGAGATGAGGAACAGGTTGTCAGTGGTTGCACCAGTACAAACTGATGTTGATTGGGTAGATCAAGAAAGTAATTTTAGTAGCAAACATAAGGAGGGAGATTTTTTGGACCCTCTTCTACCCAATGTGTTCCACTTGCCCCATCCATCAGGCAATCACAAGGTTACAGGAAAGATAAATGAGATCTATGGATCAGGAAGTGAACAGTATTTATTAGAGCAATCAGGTTCCATTTCAGGAAAAGAGTCGGCATTATCACAGAGGGAAAAACAGGAGGGGTCAGGGGAAAGAAAAATAAGGTATTAAATGTTTTGTTTGACAGTGAAGGTTTTAATTTTTTTTAAATTATAGTTACATGTCAATAAGTTCAGATTTGGTTAATATTTTTAAAAGAGGTTTTACTTTTGTTCAAGCTAAATCCTTTGATGGTATGGATACTATATTGGAATTAAATATTTACCAGGAAATTAATTTTATCTATGACTCTGAACAAAATGGATCACATAAACAATGAGTTTTATAGGAAAAGTACCTATAAGCCCCCATTGATTCCCCCTTTATTTTTATTTGAGAAACTGTATGAATATGATCTGAGTAAATTGAATGAAGTAAAGAGCAGTTTTTAGTCCTTAAACCTTACTAAACAAAAGAATGCGTTGCTGATTACTATTGCTAATGATCATGTTATTAGGGTTATGCAACCAGATAAAGGTTGGAGGTTATCATGAACACTTTTGATTATGTTATAAGATTTCTGAATATCTCAGTAATGAGCTTTTCTTTGAATCAGCCACTAAAAGCAATATTCACATGGCTTATCAAAAAGGAGTATTTAGTTAAATTATACTTTCATAGAGAATAATTTTACAACTGATGTTAAATAATATTTATCTGTTTCCCATCCAGTAATACCAGCCATTGTGGGATATCAAAAACCCATAAGGATGAACTTGACCACCATTAAGACCTGTGGTCTTTACAACATTATTTAAGGCTGAACCCATAGCTAAGTGAGCTGATTTAAAATGCAAGTCTTTTTGATGGTAAATCACACATTTTGAAGGCTTCTTGGCATTTGTCTTAGGATGTTATCTAGGATTAAATTTATGGAGTATATAATTTTGGTCACAATAGATGTCAAAGACCTATTTTTGGTGATCCCACATACAGAAGGTTTGGACTGGTTCCAGGAAGCATTGGTGATGGAAACTAGTTTGTCCCAGTGGGAAATTGTCATTATTGTGGAATTTATTGAAGTGGTATTATCAAACAGCTATGTTTTTGATAATGAATATTATAAACAAATGAAAGGGGTGGCAATGGGGGCAACATCAGCCCTGGTGTTTGCAAATATTGATATATGGTATTGGGAACAAACATATTTATTGAAATCTGATTACTGGAATAATATTTCCCAGTACCTTAGATTTTTGGATGATATAATATTATTATTTTGGAAAGGGGATACTAAGTCACTTTTTTAATTTATGGATATAGTGATATTCACATGGCTTATCAAAAAGGAATATTTAGTTAAATGATACTTTTAAAGAGAATAATTTTACAACTGATGTTAAATAATATTTATCTGTTTCCCATCCAGTAATACCAGCCATTGTGGGATATCAAAAACCCATAAGGATGAACTTGACCACCATTAAGACCTGTGGTCTTTACAACATTATTTAAGGCTGAACCCATAGCTAAGTGAGTTGATTTAAAATGCAAGTCTTTTTGATGATAAATCACACATTTTGAAGGCTTCTTGGCATTTGTCTTAGGATGTTATCTAGGATTAAATTTATGGAGGATATAATATTGGTCACAATAGATGTCAAAGAGCTATTTTTGGTGATCCCACATACAGAAGGTTTGGACTGGTTCCAGGAAGCATTGGTGATGGAAACTAGTTTGCCCAGTGGGAAATTGTCATTATTGTGGAATTTATGGAAATGGTATTATCAAACAGCTATGTTTTTATGTTTTTGATAATGACTATTATAAACAAATGAAAGGGGTGACAATGGGGGCGACATCAGCCCTGGTGTTTGCAAATATTGATATATGGTATTGGGAACAAACATATTTATTTAAATCTGATTACTGGAATAATATTTCCCAATACCTTAGATTTTTGGATGATATAATATTATTATTTTTGAAAGGGGATGCTAAGTCACTTTTTTAATTTATGGATATAGTGATATTCACATGGCTTATCAAAAAGGAATATTTAGTTAAATGATACTTTTAAAGAGAATAATTTTACAACTTATGTTAAATAATATTTATCTGTTTCCCATCCAGTAATACCAGCCATTGTGGGATATCAAATACCCATAAGGATGAACTTGACCACCATTAAGACCTGTGGTCTTTACAACATTATCTAAGGCTGAACCCATAGCTAAGTGAGTTGATTTAAAATGCAAGTCTTTTTGATGATAAATCACACATTTTGAAGGCTTCTTGGCATTTGTCTTAGGATGTTATCTAGGATTAAATTTATGGAGGATATAATATTGGTCACAATAGATGTCAAAGAGCTATTTTTGGTGATCCCACATACAGAAGGTTTGGATTGGTTCCAGGAAGCATTGGTGATGGAAACTAGTTTGTCCCAGTGGGAAATTGTCATTATTGTGGAATTTATGGAAGTGGTATTATCAAACAGCTATGTTTTTATGTTTTTGATAATGAATATTATAAACAAATGAAAGGGGTGACAATGGGGGCAACATCAGCCCTGTTGTTTGCAAATATTGATATATGGTATTGGGAACAAACATATTTATTGAAATCTGATTACTGGAATAATATTTCCCAATACCTTAGATTTTTGGATGATATAATATTATTATTTTGGAAAGGGGATACTAAGTCACTTTTTTAATTTATGGATATAGTGATATTCACATGGCTTATCAAAAAGGAATATTTAGTTAAATGATACTTTTATAGAGAATAATTTTACAACTGATGTTAAATAATATTTATCTGCTTCCCATCCAGTAATGCCAGCCATTTTTGGGATATCAAAAACCCATAGAGATGCACTTGACCACCATTAAGACCTGTGATCTTTACAACATTATCTAAGGCTGAACCCATAGCTAAGTGAGTTGATTTAAAATGCAAGTCTTTTTGATGATAAATCACATATTTTGAAGGTTTCTTGGCATTTGTGAATCACTGCAGTATTGTCAATCGGTAGGACTTTTGACAAGAGGTAACTCGTGAATTGGCTGCCATTGGCTAGTTTATTGATGGGCTAGACTGTTCTCAGTGTTAATTCAGAAATTTTATCTGCAGTGAAAATTCATGGAAAGAAATCAGGAATATCATAAAGAGTTTGGAAAGTGCAGTGGTGCAGCGGTAATGTTGTCACCCTACAGCAATAGGTTCTTCAGTTCGATTTTCGGCTAGAGTGCCTTCTGTGCAGTGTTTGAATGTCCTCCCTGTGTTCATGTGGGTTTTTTCCCCCATTTCAAAGACATGCATCTGGTGCATTGCTCCCTTGGCCTCTGCTGAAAATTGACTTTGTTCTAAGTCGGACTTTCCCGGTAAACAAATGTTAAATAAATAAAGTAAAAGTACATTGAATCCTGTAAAAGATGCTGAATTCCAACAGAAAGTTCCACATTACTATCTCTGTCTAAAAAGAGATAGACATATTAAATCAAAGAGTTAAAAGAACTTAACAGTGGTTCACATTTTAAAACACTTAAAATATAGTGTATCTCTGCTGTCTGCATTAAAATCACACTGTTGGAATGTCACCTCAGTTATCAAATACACAGAAGAGCAATTGCAGGCTTCAGTAAACCATACTGTATATAAGAGACAAAATAGAATGTTAGATGGGGAAATATGAAAAACTTGTGGTACTGTTAAGTACTTAAATAACACAGCTGTTATTGGCATAAAAAGCTGTTCAGAATGGACTGTCTGCATATCATTAAGCATGTGTGTATTAGCAAGTGGTTTTATTTACATTTTAATTGTTCTAGTAATTTCATTACACCCACAGGGAGCTTAGCAAAAAATACATGGAACAGTTAAAATGTTTATGGTTAGGTGTGACCACAGTTAATTTTATTTGCTTGCCTTTTATTTATATACCCAAATAAGGCAATAATATAAGACATTGGACTGTAAGATGTGCCAGGAGATAGACTCCCAGATGATACTATGAAAACGTTACATGGTAATTGTTTAATTACTCACACTTGTCTGCACAACCATATTCCAAGGAGTTAATAAAAGCAAAAATTATCCAGAAAGAAAAGTATGTAAATAATAAATGCAAATGATTTTGTGAGACATTAGATGAAAATAAATTAGATAATCAGATGTATAATATAAACATAATTAAGCAAATGGAGATAGTAACTAAAGTAAAATAACATTAATTTAGCTATGCACATCTTTAACAGTTTATATATTTAAAACGTAGTAGTAAATGATTTACTATAGAAGAATTACATATTTTATGGCACAAAGTTCATAGAAACATATTATAGAAAACAGAATATCAGGGAAATGAGGACATAAGAATGCACTAAAAACAAAGTCCTTATGGGGTCAATTTACAAAAGGTTAAAGTTTAAGGTAACAATGTATAACATGTCATTGCTGCCTGGAGCCACAGAAGGAGGCACACCCCAAATATTGCTGGGATCTGTGGTTGTAGGCACTGAACACTGACTGGATCTCATTCTATGATATGCTGGAAGCACTAAACAAAGTTAATGAGGTTTTATTGCATTCATATGAAAAAGGTGTTTCAAAAAAGTCGGTGAAATAATGCAGTGACCTGATTGTGCAACCCAAAAATATCCAAGCACGAAAGTAGATGCAACCACTGTTTGTAGGACAGGAATGCATAATATCATTTGTGAATACAGGAAGAGAGGAGAATACATCTGCATCCAATAACTGCCTTCCTCCATAAAGAGACAGTGGATATTGGTATAACAGTGTGGAAAGACCCTGCTCTGGGAGACCACAGCAAAGGAAGCAGAAGCATGAGAGGCCATGGCAAAGGAAGCAGAAGCATGAGAGGCCACGGCAAAGGAAGCAGAAGCATGAGAGGCCACGGCAAAGGAAGCAGAAGCATGAGAGATCACGGCAAAGGAAGCAGAAGCATGATAGGCCACGGCAAAGGAAGCAGAAGCAGGAGAGGCCATGGCAAAGGAAGCAGAAGCATGAGAGGCCACGGACAGGGTGCAGTGGCCTTCTGGCACAGCTGTTTTACAATCCACAAATGAAAAGTAGATGTGGATCAATCGATTATAAAAGTAAACTTCCATTTTATTAATTTCTAAGAAATTATGGTTTCTTGGATGCACTATTGTCTGATCTTTTAACATATCTTCCATCAGAAAAGGCACCAGATGGACTTTGATTATTTTTATTGTTTATGAAATCAAAAGGAAGTTCTGTCTTGAAATCATGTGCATCTATACTGAAGGCTTTTGGGAACTCTAGTCACATATTGTAAATAATGAACCATTGAAGCCTTCTATCAGAATCAATTGCTTCAATAACTTCTGCAAGTTCAGGGCAGCACATCCTGGTCTGAGTATAAATTGTTTTAGCATCCATCCTAAAATAATGTTCATGTTGATGCAAACAAACAATACTGAATGAGCAAACAAGACAAACTAAAGCTGAATATGGAATAACAAATTATTGTGATTGTTTTAATGAAAAAGGGCACAAAAGCACTCCCCCTCATGAGGTTTGTGCCACCTCTGTTCTGTATATGTATCTGTATTGAAGAAGTATGTTAACTGTGACAGTGTTAATTACAAAATGACTGTACCATTATTTTGTACATAGTGTATATAGGATGTTGTCACTGTATTTTTGTTGTAACACTGACATTTCTCTTGATACATAATGTATCTAACTGTGTCTGTATTCTTCTTAAAAAATGATGATTGTACTGTAACTTGCATAATGACTGGATCTTGTAACATGCATACAATAAAAGAGAAGAATTAAAATAAAAATATTTGAAAAAATGCAAAAAAAAAAAAAAAAATGAAAGGCAGTTTTTTTTCCAGAATGTGGTCGGATTAATGCTAAGCAGTACAGCAATGCATTTTGTACTATTCACTTACTTTGGACGTTTAATACATTTTGTTATGAAAGTATCACATTACACAAAATACAAATGCTCATATAAGGATAAATAACATAACACAGACATATGTAGAAATAGCTTAAATAGAAAGCATGTCAGAAGGATTAAATCAAAATGGGATAAAAGAATTGTTGGACCACAATGATTATCACCTTATCTGTTTCTTATCATTTATAATTTGTGAACTACAACTATTGAAGCTTTAAGTCATGAAAATATCATTCAGTTCAGAAAACAATATCATAAAATGGCATATCAGTGTAAAACTTAACATGCAGAAAGGATGTACTCTATAAAACAGGGGAAATAAATAAATAAATCAACTTATTCCACAGCTGTGGAATACAAGTTAAGTGAACTATGGTAATATGACAGCAAGGAACAGAACAATTTAAAGATGCAATTAATCTGAGTTCAGTTTTAAAACAAGGGATAAAAATATAAGGCATTGTGGACCAGAAATTGAAATACATTATAAATGTCTGGTACGCAGAATAGTGAAAAGCGACAGAATAAGCAGAACAAGCTGGATGGGTGTAGAAGTGGGATAAGCTTTGAATAAGACCCACACCACTCACGTTTGACTAGTGGCCTGGTCAATGGTGGAACTAGAAATCAAAAGCAGGAGGGATATGGCAGGGCCTGCTCACTTTTACTCTTCAAGAAGGAGAGGGACATGTATCTCAGGGGTAGACATGACACCATGACATCAATGATCCAGGGCAAACTATAGACCTGATGAGAAGTGTCTGCTTGCGAGGGTTTAGAAGGTCTACTTATGGGTTGCATCAGCAAGTTACAAATGCCATTTCACACTCACTGTTTGAGCACTAACAGGCCTGTGCAGGGAACGGCTGCTTTTAAAGGGGCAGCCTCTTGACAGATGCCTTAACATGATGGCAAAGTCCTCACTCATAGGGAGAATAAATGGACAAAGCCATACCAGTGACTTAGTTGTTCAGCAGGCGCATGGGAGCAAAAAAGGTCCAGAAATGTCAGCTGTACTATATTACATCTGAACAGGTAGTGGTGAACAGGAAAAGTGCGGTAGAAGGGAATGTTGTGCATCCAGCCAGATCATGAAGAAAGTGGCAAATCTAAGCTTGATAGATCTTCTAGAACACTGGCTACCCGATCAGCTGAGAGCAGATAGAGTTACCTCCATACGTTCATTGTATGCACCATCAGTTCTTACACCAAGTGGACTTGATACAAATATTCCCTATAGCTGAGCCACATGTGATGTGATAAGTATGAATCAATCATTTGGTCACCTATAGGCTAGCCACATGTGATGTGCCAGGTATGAATCAGTCATTTGGTCACGGATACTGAATGTAGTATACATATGCATACATACTGTGTCCTATAACAGAGTACATCATGTTCCCTGAAATGAATCCAGGACAACAGACCATCATGAAAACATTTCATAGGACTACGTGTCTAGTTACAGACTTAAGCATAATTTACTCTATCTGTGGAGAGTGGAGACCATGAGACCTGTGATGCTATGAATCACATTTGTGGTGGAAGCAGACATTAACTCATTAGACTAGCTATTGCGTTGCAGTGCTCCGCAGTGCTTCTAACCAGTATTTTCTGTTTGTGCAGAGTTCAGTCCTGCATTTTCTGCTAAGTAGTAGCAAAGTAAACCGTAGTTTAAAAGTTGGGCATGGCCACACATATTAATCAGCGCATTCAGTTCTAGACTGATACTATTCGATAGCAGCCTTTGCTGAAAGTTTGGGACTTAATGTTGCACAAACTGAAGCTTGATTCAAAATGTCAATTACAGTAAAAACAAAATGAAAACTCCAGCAAAGCCAGAACTTACTCTGAGTGACCTCCCAAACCTCTTGTATCAGAGGCACATGGGATATATGCAAATGATCCTGATGAACATCAGGTGTTTCAGCTAATTGGCAATTCTGAATGCTCATGACTTGTTTCATCATTTTAATGGACAATTTCAGGCCAATAAAGCCAAACCCCATTAGCTGTGGATATGCATATTTCGGCCTTGTTATGACCTCGTCAGCACAGCACAAGCAGAGTGTTTGACTAAGCATTAGAAACACAGGGCTATTATATCCATTTCAGTGACCTTCTCACTCATTGTTTTAAAATGTCAAAGACAAGAAATAAACTGATAGATGGGGGGGGAAGTGGGTGATGCCCAAACCTAAACCTTTAAAAGCAGCAGTGACAAGGAAAACAAAGAGCTAAATGTTCAGATGAGGCTAGACATAAAGTCAGTTTTGCAACCTTGCATTAATTTGACTAAGAAAGAGGGGGATTGTGTCTTATGAAGTGTTTGCATAACAGAAAAGGCAACCAACTTTGTCATTTCCCTAAGGAACAAATGAGGAAGGCAAATATAAGAGAAGGTAATGTTAGAACATAAACAGTGAATGAATGTCATACACAAAGAGGGGACATTCCTTCTGGAAATTATGTTATCAATATATCTTCTCCAAAGGGCAGCACTTATAACTTGTTCCTGAATATATCTGTTGAACATCCCCAAGAGACATTTACTGAAAGGTTAAAGATGGTAACTAATAACATTGATGGTTTTCAGTCGTTACACCAAAGTTAGATCATTTACAGATGACTGTGAACAAGATATTGGAATGGAGCCATATAGCAGAATTTTTAGAAGCTGTTTTATCTGAGGTAAAACAAACTGTAACTCAGGTAAATAACTTGGTCCATTTTAAGGAGGTTGATAAAGGATTGATGATCTAAAAGAACTATGCTCTAAAAATTAAGTAAAAAACTAAATTATTTATATAGCTAAAAGCTAGACAAAGAAACCTGAGACTTGCTATGCCAGAAATGCGCAACTGTTTATGGTCTTGAAAAATCAATTCACAAAGCTATTGGTAAAATAAAGAATGTTTCCAAATAGGAGGCAGATCAGGGTATTTTGTTTGAAAGATGCCACACAGTTAGAGAAAATACCAAGTATTAACTAAACCTGATGCAATAATTGTTAAATTCCAACTTCTTAACCAAAGAAATAAGCTATTTTTTTCAGGCAGAGCAAATGAAACTGGAAGTGGATAGTTGTGTTTGTGCAGCTTTACCTCTAGAAATAAAAAAGAAGAAATAAGATTATTAGCCTGTAAAGAAGATCCTATGGGGTAAATAATGTCCCCTTAGCTAATGAGTCTTTCAAACAAGCAAAGACAGAGCTGTAGTCCTTGGGAATTTGTATAAATTTGTTTCAAGATATTTCATCCAGCATAAAAAATGAAAACAAGCAGAGATGCTTAACTGCAGGACATTTGAATGTTTTTTTCTCTCTCTCTTTCTCTCTCTCTTTCACTCACTTTCTCCCTTTCTCTCACTTTTCCACTCTCTCTCACAAGACTTTGTAGCTAGGATTATGCAAAAGTTAAAAATGCAAAACATTTTTATAATACCATTGGAAGACTTTCAGAGGTAGAGATGATATGGGGGGCATTTTTCTCTATTTGTTTATCTGAATTCTTGGTCCATATAGATATTTGAAATAGTTTGTGGGGATATGTCAAGAACCTAATTACTGGGTTATGTTTATATAATTAGATTTAGTTATATGTATGGTTTAAAGGCATATACACGGGTGTTGTTAACAGGATGCATATGCTAAAAAAAGTAAAATAAATACTGAAGTCTACAGATCATCAGGATTTAATACTTTGTTTCTAGGAGATGCATTGGTCTGAAATGCAAGTGACAAAGCTGAAGGAAATGGATACTTGGATTAAATATTTATTAGTTAATAATGGTACTCAAAGGGGTGCAGGGGGTACTATTACCTTTAAGGATATACACGATATAATATATTTAAAAAGAACATAGACCAGCATTACCAAGTGTCATTGATATATTTTACAATAGAAGAAAGGAAAATAATTATAGGCTTTGCATATGCAGCATTTAATCCTTCTGAGGAACTTGTGGAAGCTGTAGAAACATGTCTTCATACTCCACAATGTGTTTCAGTAATTATTGCTACAGACTGGAATAAAATTCTTCCACCTTTAAATGACATCTCAGATCTTAAAAGAACTTCAAATTTAGTCAGACAAAGAAAATTGATAAGACAATTTATTGAAAACAGGAATAGGTAGATTCCTGGTGATTGATGCACCATGATATTTAACTTTATTCTCACGTATGCTTCCCATAAGGTATCAGACATAGATTTTTTTTCACATCAAAAGGTTTCAGAGAAATATTTGCTGTCATGACTTTTTTCCCTGATCAGATCATAGAATGTCAAGAATGGATAGAAAAAATATTACTATAGGTAGATGTGTAAGGAAGTTATATCCCCATTGGTTAGCTAATCAGGAAATGGCTTTATATATGAAGGAAATAATTTTAAAGTTTGGGGATGAAGCTTCATCAAATTTCTTTAACTGTGGGTGGGATAGTATAAAAGCTGTGAAGGATTAGATACTTCCAAGATCCAAAATCAATTGAATTCAGCTACTAAAAAAGTAGCAGAAAAAAAGATTTGGTGGACAAAATGTTATGGCTATTAGGTATGATAAATATTTGCCAGTATGGAAGGAAAGGGTATGCTGAACATGTCATTGCCTGCTGCATTTCAGTGTGCTGCAGGCATGTACAATGCCTCTTCCAGAAGACATAAACATAATATGAAAGAGTATCTGTTGGCCCCAGATGTGCATCTGACTGTGCTCAGCCACCCAAGCCACCCCAGCTATGCTGCTATTGGTGATATATGCATAAGCATGTGATCCTTGCTACATAGGAATAGCCACATGGGTATTGTCATCACTCCTGCAGACTTCCACCAGTACGCTGTTTACTTTTCATCACCACTGTTGTAAGAATCTGTAGCTGCAACTGCTGCAGATGCCATATTATGATGTTTCAAAGCCAGTCAGTTGTGTTACTCATCCATCCTATCAGTCGTTATGTTCTGGTCATATCAGTAGTCCGAAAGAGTACCGAGATGGGCATAAGGTCATAACAGTTCAAACAGTGTACTCAAAAAATAGTACAGTATGCATTACATGAAGTAGAAAAACAATCATGATTGGAGGTGGACCTTTAGAAGGCTTTAGCACAGATATCCCCTTCATTGCTGGTGCTGACCCAGGACTAGATCTATAGACTGAGATGTCAGGGCTTCTTCTACAAAACAATGTTCGGCATATACTTTGTCAAAGCTTGCTTACTGAACCTGCACAAATACGGCAAGTTACAATGGCTGCCCGCAGATGTCCATCTGATTTTTCCACAGTCCTAAAACAGACGTACCAGTTGCTCATTATATGCATGCACACAAGTAACTCTCTGTATAACAGCACATGTTATCACTGCCAACTCTACATAAATCCCAAATGCATGCCCCCTTATTTTGGTGGTGAAAGGTAACTGTTAACCCCAGCAAGTTAGGAACTCCATATATGATACGGAGGAGGGACAACTATAGGTCCACCATTGCTGGCCTGACAGTCAGGTATCAGTGTGTGATAAATGCTTCCTTAGCAGGACACACATGCCAATGACCTGTTGATAGCATCACTCTATTAGCAATGATGTCCACCAAGAACATTAGCACTGATGCCGACTTTTGCCGACATATATTTGCAAGTCACCACTGCTAAAGTGGTGGATGTCATTCCCCAACCTGTCTGCAGGGGGCACTTGTTGAAATTTTGAGACCTCTACAATCCTCAGAATTGCACAACTTAAGGTGTGAATGTGGGGGAATGCATAATAAATAACAGAATTCAGTATCTAGTGGTTGGCTTCTTGCTGGAAGGAACAGGGTACAGTGATCTTAGAGTTTGTACATATAAGCAGTGGAGTTGTGAGGAACTAAGTGTTGCAAGGGGCTGCAACATGGCTGTATATCTGCAATGAAAACAATGATTATAAATAGTCCCTAATGCACCACTATGCACACAGTATGTTCCTGGTGTGCACTATTTCTTGTGCTCTGTTCAAACCTGAGATATAGTATAACAGTTGTTTAAAGAATGGATGACAATCCTAAAAACTGTACACTGTTGAACCATTAATACTTCCAGTTTAGATGGTTGTGTGGTCAAGACTGATGCAAAAGGACCAAGTTAAAGTACTTCCCTATAGGACAGAATTTGCTGCATGATAACAGTGCAAACATTTTTTACTATATTTGCACAGATATATTCCAGTAACCTTCAAATATTCATGTGTGTATGGCATGCATGCCCATGCAAGTTCCTGCAGTGTGCATATTGTAGTTATGACACATGCATATGAATATTTATGAAAGTTTAACAAATTAATGAATGCCAATATTTTTTTTTTTGTTACACTCTAGCACTAAACCAGCCACCTTACATTAAGAAAGGCTCCCCTGCACCCTTGGGGCAAAAAAGTGTGGACCCAGCCTTGTCTAAGCTGGAGATTGCTGGAGTAAGGTTCATTGCGTACTTTCCTCTTGGTAGATTAACTTAAAACTGTTTCATTTACCCTGTATTTAAGCCTTGCATTTGCTGGTCACTGCGCATTGCACCACAGGGGTTAGCAGTGCCATGTATAGATGCAAGTCCTTGAAACTCAGTTTTTCCCTAGACAACTGTCATTGGAACCCTCACAAGCTTCTCTGTTGCACTGAGGGCAACTTAGATGCACGCTGAGCAGTGTTACCACACCTGTCATCCACAACCCTCAGTTTAACAACCCTTGATAGCCCTAGCATAAAAACTGGTCAATCTACTCCACTCCTTTCCCTAATAGCTCATATAGAAAAACTTGCTATAATGGACAGACAGTTACCCATCATGTCTCCAGCCAGTGTGACTGACATGACAATACTGAGGCAGTGCAGTAATTGCCTCATGTATACTGACAACTATTTATTCCTACAGCAAACAAATACAGTATGTGAGAGATGTAAGTACACTATGAAATTGGAATCACTTCTGTCATGTGACAACAAACCGAATACCAAACAGGCTGTCAGCACACACTCTTCACCTCTCACACAAACTAAAAGTCATAACAGAGACCTCCCAAACATAAACTAGGTACACACACTGTTATGCAACTAGAAACCACTACACATAATAACACATACAAATGTGTCTCAACAAATAAGTCCCTAAGGCAAAACACCTCTAAACCAAATGTCCTGGTTATAGGTCACTCCATAGTGAGACACACAGATGTTTCGCCTCACCTAGCTAGACAAGGAGAAGGTAACAGTCAGCTGCCTGTCAGGTGCCTGGATCCATCAAATCACACTTGCACTCAAGTCACTCAATAACAAATACCATTATGACTCAGTCATAGTTCATGTTGGAATGAATGACTTTAGATGTACCTCTCTGGACTATATGAAGAAAGACATGACTGAACTCTCGGACTCTGTGTCCCAGGCAGGTATGCCCCTCTGCCTAAGCACCATTCTACCTTCTCCCAGGATGATGCCACAGTACAAACAAAACAAGATCGACTTCAACTATCAGCTTAGTTTCTGGTGTCAGTTCAGGGGGATCTACTATCTGTCAACCTGGCATGACATAGTCAACAGGCCACACTGCTTTGACAGAGATGGTCTGCACCTGTCTCCTCTAGGCTTTCAGATACTGGCAAAGGTGCTTTCCTCCCCTATAGAGCCTTTTTTAGGCAATCTCAAAACAACAACATTTCTGATGTAACAAAATCCACCAGAGGCAAACTGAAGGTTATGCTGCTGAATGCTAGAAGTCTAACCATGAAGCTGCACTCCCTGGAAGCACGCCTCAGCTTGGAAGTTGCTGACATCTGTGCAGTCACTAAGACATGGTTCAAGGCTGCGGGGAGCACCCCAGCTATTCAAGGCTACAATGCCTTTGACAGGTTCAGACCTCAAAATGAACGTGAAAGAACCAAAGGTGGAGGGGTATCCCTCTTCATTAAAGCCAAGTACACCTACAGACTGGTCAAACAGTATGACTGTCTCGAACTACTCCATGTCTAATTAACTCTAGGCAAAATACTCTACCACACCATTGTTAGCTATAGGTCCCCCACCATGAATCAAGAAAAGCACACCACCTACTTGGACTTACTGGAATTGCTGTCCATACAGCACAACACCTTAGTCGTGGGTGATTTCCACTATCCTTCCATCAGCTGGGTGACATATATGAGTGCAAACACGCTCAGCCAGAGATTCCTGGACTTTCTTAATTCAAATGCTCTGAAACAGATAGTCTGCACCCCCCAAGGGGCTCAAATGTCCTAGACATAGTACTCACCAACATGGGGAGTTACTATACTCCCCCTATGTGATGCCTTCCCTGGTAAGGTTAGACCCTAAAACTGTCTAATTTGGAGTAACTATTGGACCAGACATCCTGACAGGAGCAAACAAACTGAATAACTTTTCCAAAGCTAACTTTAAGTGATGGTATAAAAAGTTTTATATCTCCCACACTCACATACAATGACTCCTATGCAGAGATGTACTCAGATACCCTGTACAAACACTTCAAGAGCTGTATAGACTCGACTGTACCTGATAGGATCAAAACTAAGTTTTCCAGAGAAAACAGGTCACCACGGTAGACCTCGAGTATAAACAGGTCATGTAACAAGAGGAATAAACTTATGTCTAAGAATAAGAAGGAACTGACTCAGCAGAGGAAGAATTCCCTACTCAGCTTGAACAAGCTAATGAGAAATGACGTGAAATCCTCTAAAGATAAGTATGAAGCTAAAATAGTGCCCCTAGCTAAGAATAACCATAAGGCATTCTTTACTTATGTATGAAACCTAAAAAGGAATGCCCATCTTTGGGCAGAACTGGTAATAGGTGGCGCTACTCATACTCACTGGAGAAAAATCACCAACCTGCTAGCTGACAGATTTGGTGTAAACTTCACTCCCCTGGCTCCACAAGCCATGCCCCAAAGCATACCTGACATCAGTCCTCTGCATAGTATCTCCAGATATCAGGTCTTACCTGTGCTCTCCAAGGCCAAAAACACAGCCTCAGTGGGACCAGATAACATCCCAGGATGCTTATTAAGCAATCTAAAACAGGACCTAGCAGACTGACTAAGAACTGGCTTTGTTCCACCAGAGTGGCAAACAGCATCAGTAATCCCCTTGTACAAAGGGGGGCCAGCAACAGACCCTGGGAATGATAGACCTATACAGCTTCAAAGTTCTGTGTGGGATCCTTTACTGTTTGGAATCTACTTCTTGAAAGTCCAGGCTAAATTAGACAGCCTTTGGCTTACCAGGTTTGCTGATGATTGTAAATTAGGTGCAATCACTGAGTCCCTCAATAATGTTAACATACTACAGCAAGGACTAACACAGAAAAAATAACTGGGGCTAAATCCAAAAAAGGGCATTATTATTCCCTTTTGCAAAGGAGAATTCCCCACTAACTACAGTATTGACAACACCCCCCTAAGCTCAAACCCAGTGGTGTGAGACCTAGGAACACAGGCAGATAACAATCTGAACTTCAACCACCAAGTTTCCTCTGTGGTAAGGAAAGCATTCTATGTTGCCCATCTCATAAGTAAGGGCATTACATACATGTCTAAGGATGTTATAGCCCCACTGCATTCAACCCTCATCAGACCACTAACAGAGCACAATGTTCCCTTTTACATGTACCTTAACAGACACCTGCAGGAGCCGGACAGACCCAGAGGTTCCTCACCAAGAAAATAGAGGGCCTCCAAACCATATCATACAACAATAGACTAAAATCCTGTCACTGTACTCTTTATCATATAGGCTGCTGACAGAAGACTTGTGCCTGGCTTATAGGGCAGTCTCCGACCCTGGCCTGATGGATATGCTTCACATGCATAAATCTAACGGCACAGGAGTTACCCATTCTAGTGATCTTAACCTAACCTGTGAAATTAACAGAACATGCTGGAGAGACAAATATGTCGCTCAGAGACTTCCGCTCCTCTAGAATAAACTTCCAATTCTCTTGAAGCAGAGCTCCTCACTGACCCTATTAAAGTACAAACTGGAAAAATGGATGGGAGACCGACCACAAATTCACCCTTAGGGTAGCACCCATGTCCCACATGGACAGGGAGAGTCAGTGTTGACTATAGACTAGCTCTGCAAAATAAGTTCAGTTAAGGACAGATGGGGCAACGTGGGATTAACATGACTAGGCTTGTAAGGGCTCTAGAGACACTAGCCTAGTAACTTCCTATGAACCTATGAATTGAACAAAAAATCAGTGGTGATGTTTGATGTCAGTCAGACTTATCACATGTCAGTACATAATGCAGCGGTCTCCCAGTAGGAGTGGGTGCACACCAGTGTTGAACTCTGAACCTACCTCTGTTCATATTGATGATGGACTACATTAGCAAACAGGTCAGAGGGGGCAGATCAACAAAGTTGCTGTATGCAGACGAGGTGGCATTACAGGCAGACTCTAAGCAAGAATTTCAGCAAAGGATATGGGAATGGAATGCAAAACTGAAGGCACATGGGATGAATCTAAATACAGGTAAGATGGTGGTAATGGCAGCAAATTGGTGAGATCAGAAGAAACTGAGAAGGGAAGATAGTGGAACAGGTAAATAGCTTCAAGTATCTGGGAGGAGTGGTTGAGGAGAAGGGAAGTCTGAATGTAGAGGTAAAGCTAGAAGCAGAGGGGCTACAACCATCTGGTCTTGAGTTTCAGGTGCAGAGTATGACAGATGAATGCCAAAGAAGCTGAAAATTAAGGTGTACAAAACAGGGATATGACCAGTACTACTGCATGGTACAGAAACTCGATAAGTAAAGGGAGACAGATGAGGAAGCTAGAGGTGATGGAAATGAAGTGCCTGAGACAGATGGTAGGATGCACACTGTGGGACAGATGAAGAAGTGAAAATATAACAGCAGAATCCAAAGTAGCTCCAACTGCAGAAAAGACATGTACAGAAAAGCAGAAGACAATCTGGTGATGAAGATTTGGGACAGACAGGAAGAAGGTAGGAGGAAGCGAGGATGTCCAGCAAAGAGGTGGATGGATTGTGTGTGAGAAGATCTGTGACAGTCAGGCATCAGTGTCAAAGAAGGCAGGAGTGCGGTATTGAATTGAGAGAGGTGGCAACAGTTAACACGACACCCCGACCCCATGGAAAAAATGGGAAAAAGGGGGCTGATGATGATGATGATGATGAGTGCATAATGCAGTACTGATCACTGTTACAAGTTCCAGTCACCAGCCTTTTTCTGCAGAGCATGCATCTTAACTGTCCTTTATTTTGCAGAATGTCTCTGATCTTGCCTCATATTTTTGCTCTGTCCCTGATTTTAGCCCCCCCCCAACCACAATTATTGTTTGCTTTGTCCAGAATTCTTGAACAAAAAAGTTGAGACGTTTACTTCCTAGTGTACTGCAAGACACTTCCTTGGTTATCAGCTATGCAGCACGATTTTACATGACTTACATGCACCACACGCTAAGAATGAAAACATTGTTGCTGTCTACATACACAAGTATATGGTGTTCAGGCAGCATTTTATGTATCTGCAAGTGCTTTAGTTCAAGTCACTAAAACAAAAAAATGGAAGATGTGCATTCCTAAGCTTTGATTATTCTGTATAAGACTTGATTTTTTTGTTTTGTTTTTATGTTTAATATTTTTATTAAAGAATAGGTGGCATAAACCATGTTTTCATGCTCAGACACTATTACAAGCTACATACTGAGGGCATTCTTAGATCTAGGCCCCATTTTAGTTTTGTAAGAATTAGTGTCTTATGACAGACACTCCACATATGAACATTAAAATTATTTAGCAATGTTATAGATAAGAGTTTTTCACAAGGTTTTGCAATGCATGACTATAGTTTATGAAGCGGAAAGGTCACATGCTTGGTGTGTCTGCTTTATAAGCCAAAAGACAGATACCAGATGATGAAACAGACAGTTAAATCACAACATGTTTTAAATGTAAGAAAGAATCTGTAAATAAATTAGGTTAACAGGAGTAGTAAAGTAAACATATAGATTGTGGAAAAATGGAATTAAGTGGCTGCTATGAAATAAAGCATTATATAAACTGAAGTCAGTATGTTAAAATGAAATGTTAAACAGAAGTGCTGTTATATCATTTTGTTGATTTAGGAATATGTGTTATGTACAACAATTAAAGTAAAAGGTGCAATGAAATTTTGTTGAATGAACTCATGTAAGTTTGCTGGCTGCAGCATTCCTGAAAAAAATAGTGTTAAAGTTTCCTTTACTATATTAGATTCAAAGTAACAAAAAGACCTAACATCTGTGCACAATCTCAGTCTGGGGTTGTGGGAGGTCAGTATGGGGTTGTGGGAAATTGGCATAATGGTTAATGTGTTTACCTGATGAACACAAGGTGCAGGGTTTGATTCTCACCTCAGGTATTTGACTAGGCTTAAAATGGCTAACAGGGGCAGTTAACGTAGCACTAATCTATGAACCAATGAACAATACACAGATCAGCCTGAGCAAGGTACACTGTTCAGCACGTGAAAGATCGGCTATTAGCCTTCTGAGAATTAACTATGCGGCAGCAGCACCTGTGTACTGAACCAATACAGAGTAAAATATAAAGGATATAACCACAACACATTGTGCCCATAAGAGCACTATCAACAAAACACACTACACAGAACCCCATAAATCAGCTTTCAACCCTAAAAGAAACCCGTCCAGTAAATATACCCATGTACAAGAACTATATCTTGTCACTTCCCTCATCCATCTGACTGCTTTCATATCTCAGAGTTTTTTATCACCTGTGTCACTGTAAACTGCAGACCCCTGTGAGTTAGAATCAGTTTCTGTTGAGGACAGTTCCATTCCCACCACATTATTCCTATAGATCACATCTCACCCACAACGCTGTCCACCAATGACCAGCTGTCTTAAGCATGTTTTCTAGGCAGTACAAACATTGATCTAAAGAAGCATCATCTTCCCCAGTCAAACCCAAACCACAGCTGATCATCCTCAGTGCATGTTTAAAAAAGGGTCTATATCACATAGGTGAAATTCCACAACTCCGAACACCTAATGGTAGAATCATTATGTTTGAAGTTACAGAACTTCGACTAGTAAAAAAAAAAAACGGACAACAAAATAAATTGTTGTAAGCAGGGTGGCAACCCCCCTGCACCCCCCACACCCCCTGCTACTTAAATATACCAACTCCGAGATCACACCACTTTGAACTGAATGTAAACCTACTTATTGTGATTTTAATTAATTTTACCCTCACAGATGACCCGCAAATCCCATAACAAAAAATGTAATAGCCTTCCTATTATGCAAAACTAAAGCCAACACGAAAGAAAGGAACCACTAATATTCGAAAAACACAGGTAAACTTGAGTCCTAAAGCCAGCAATCCAATCCAAAAATCTTTCTTAACGCAAAATTTATTCTTTAAAAATAACAGAGTTTTCACCACTTACACATAAGCAGCTTCATCAGAGTTACAAATGCAAGCAGTGAATGTGCCACTTTTATATACACAGGAAGTATTGTAACAAACGTCATTTCCTAATTTAAAAGAAAAAAATATATTCACAAGGTAATCAAAAATCCTATACACATTAAAAATACAAGACAGTAACTGGATATTAAAACTCCAAAAGTACTAGTAAATAACAAGTCAGATAATAGCAGTATTACTTACAAATGTTGGTACTTAAATGGAAAAATATATATGGAACCATATATATTATAAAGTAATATATGTGAAAAAAATGATATGTGTAAAAAATATATGTCTCATCCCTGTTCTAGGTTCATTGACAGCATCCTGACAAAATATCTTAAATCTATTATAGGTTTATGTAAGGATTCTTGGTCTTTTTTGGAGAGTATCAACGACATCCCTTTTGATGACAAATATAACTTTCTCACTGTGGATGTCGTTGACCTGTATACCTCCATACCTCACCAAGAAGCAGTGGAATGGATAGGGTTACTTTTAAGTGAGTTAAACGCCCCAAAAAGTGAGATTGACCTGGTCACTGAACTAATAGACATCGTCCTTACAACCAGTTTCTTTTCCTTCGGTGATGATTATTATCTCCAAAAACAAGGGGTAGCGATGGGCTCCCCTTGTGGTGCGAGTGTTGCAAATCTTTTTGTCGCCTTTTGGGAGATTAACCATCTTAGGAATAAACCTGAGCTCATGAAACATGTCAAGTTATATACCAGATTTCTTGATGACATCTTCATTCTATTCCAAGGGAACAGTGACGATGCTGACCAATTTGTCCAGACACTAAACCAAAGTACTGAATTCTTGAAATTTACTTTCAAATTTTCTACTACCCACATCGACTACCTTGATGTGAAGTTAACTAAGGATGTTAGTAACCACAGGTTCCTCTCTGCTATTTATAGGAAACCTACTTACTGCAATTCCCTCCTGCACTTTTCAAGTTTCCACCCCTTTAAACAGAAACGATCTATCGTTAAAGGTCAATTAGTGAGGGCAGGGAGGATGTGCAGTAGTTTAGTTGACTTTCAGGCTGAATGTCATCTCCTGAAGGAAATGTTTCTTAACCGAGGGTATCCTATTTCACTGATTGAAGGATTAATTGATGAAGTGGACATGAAAAGAAGGGTTGGCTTCTACAAACCCATTTTGAACCAAACTGGGCCTTATATAAAATCCATTATTGCTAACCAGCATTGCACCTCTATCGGACGGTTAGGTAGTCTGGATATTGACTCAATAGATACTGCTATTAAACCACAGTTCGCTTTAAGTTTTGTTACCACCTTTAATGTCAATTCACAAGCGATATGGTCAATTATACGAAAGAACTGGCACTTTATCTCTGAGAATGCCTTTTTGAGTGAAAAAATAGGGCCACCATGTGTCGTACATAAAAGGGCACACAATTTGAAAGAATTACTGCAAAGGAATTTATCTTATGCACAATTCAGCAGATATAAGGGCATGTCCACCTGTGGTAGTTGTAACTGGTGTAAAGTAATTAGATCTGGTGACTCTTTCACTGTTAGGGGCAAAAAATATTATATCCATTGCAAGTTAAATTGTGATTCTAGGTCTATTATTTACATAGCGTTGTGTAATTGTTGTTCAGCCTTCTATATAGGGAAGACGGACCGTAAGGCCCGGGAGAGGTTTTACCAACACTTTTACACCATAAAAAAGAATCATAACGATAACGCGTTAGCTAAGCACATTAGCAACAATCCTGGACATAGCTTTGTATTTATGGGGATTGATCAAGTCCCTATTAGTATTAGAGAGGGTCCTTTCTCTTTGATGTTAGAAAACCGAGAACTTGAATGGCAGTTAAAATTAGATGCCTTTAGGTCCCCTGGTTTAAATGAAAACTGCAATATTTCGGCAGTTTTAAAGCTTAGAAGCTATTTTAGAAAGATATTATTGCACTTTTATGTGCAATCTTTTAGCATATTTTTTACACATATCATTTTTTTCACATATATTACTTTATAGTATATATGGTTCCATATATATTTTTCCATTTAAGTACCAACATTTGTAAGTAATACTGCTACTATCTGACTTGTTATTTACTAGTACTTTTGGAGTTTTAATATCCAGTTAATGTCTTGTATTTTTAATGTGTATAGGATTTTAGATTACCTTGTGAATATATTTTTTTCTTTTAAATTAGGAAATGACGTTTGTTACAATACTTCCTGTGTATATAAAAGTGGCACATTCACTGTTTGCATTTGTAACTCTGATGAAGCTGCTTATGTGTAAGTGGCGAAAACGCTGTTATTTTTAAAGAATAAATTTTGCGTTAAGAAAGACTTTTGGATTGGATTGCTGGCTTTAGGACTCAAGGTTACCTGTGTTTTTCGAATATTATTATGCAAAACTGGTCACTACAGATAACCCATGAAGATCATATGGGAAACTAGTAAATTAGTCAATGTATTATGCCTTTGGGTTTTATGCTTTAATTGTGTTTGATGCCTTTTCAAGGAAAAATGCATAGGATATTCCAGAGGTAACGTTTTGAAAACCCATCCAGTCATCAAGATTGACCTTGTAGGTGGATTGGATACTATTCTGTTTGACTTGTAGAGGAAGCTGGTTCCGAAGGTGGAGAATACATTGTGTTAGCAAACTGTCCCTTCACAAACTCCAATTTATTTTTTGATGGAAATTAAAGTCTGTGGTGTGTTTTTTGAGGAACCATTGGCTTTATGATGGTGATGCAGTTCCATCGGGGCAGGGTGTTTCATGACATGAAAAGCTAAGTATAGGTTAACAGGAAGGAGTCTGCAGGAGATGGAGTACAGAAAGAGAACATTTATGGTCAAAAAATGTTGGGGGTCTCTAAATTTGTACAAGATGTTTTCTAGATGAACATGCTGAATGGGGTACTATATTCAGTGATGGGACTGATAAGGGGTGTGCAGAGGAGTAATATGACATCTTTTGATCTTGAAGAAATGCCTTTGAAGGTAAGCTGGGCTAAGGTGAATGATTTTCAAACTACAGTGGAGACGTGACATCAAATGATACTGCAGTATCAATGTAGGTGCTCAGGTCAATGAAGCTGGGTCAGTTTGGGGAGCTGGTTGTCATTCATGTGGTATGAGCTGGGGAATTTCCTAAATAGAATCATGCTGCATTTCTTAGCAGTTAGTTTGAGACCATAGTTAGTACAACAACAGTTGTTAAAGTGAAGCCCATGTTAGTGAATCTGAAGATCTGTAGGAGAGTTAAAAATTGATACCAGTTTCCAATCATCAGAAAATTTAGTTAACCATAGGCCTTAAATGTGGTCTGGATATTGGAAAAATAGATGCTGTAAATGAGAGGATTCAAGACTGAACTCTGTAGAACACCTCTACTGATATGCTTATTCAGAGGAAACACCAGCTATCTTTGCTCTACAAGTTTTTTCCAGATAGCTAATAGGCTATCCAGCAGGCAAAATAAAGACTTACGTTGAGCTATGTTAGCTTATCAGTAACACACTAGTATTGGATATTGCATCAATGGCTTTGACTAGTTTAAAATAAGCAGCATGGGCTGACCACTGTCCAGGGCTTTGATGACCTTTCTTTACAAAAACCTTCTGTCAGTTTAGTAAGGGAAACTTTAACACTAATGTATTTTCAGGAATGCTGCAAAATATTTAGAAGACATGATCTGCCTTTGATAAATATGAGATTATCACCTATATTTAAGTTAATGAATTCAGGTACAATATGTCCCATAACATAAATAGAACCCATAACTGTACATAAAACTCATAACAGTACATAGAAACCATAACCATAAATAGAACCCATAATAGTACATAGAACCCATAACCATACATAGAACACATTGTGAATCTAACAAGACATACATGACAAGAAAGACAGACATGATCTGCCTTTGATAAATATGAGATGATCACCTATATTTAAGTTAATGAATTCAGGTACAATATGTTCCATAACATAAATAGAACCCATAACTGTACATAAAACTCATAACAGTACATAGAAACCATAACCATAAATAGAACCCATAATAGTACATTTTACCCATGACCATACATAGAACCCATAACTGTACATAGAACCCATAACCATACATAGAACCCATAATAGTACATAGAACCCATAACCATACATAGAACCCATAACTGTACATAGAACACGTTGTGAATCTAACAGATCTATAGTTTCTTGAATGTTGAAGGGGCCATTTATATGCAGTGACATCGGGTCTATATTACGTAGTCAAACGATAAAAAGAGTGAACGCTCTTTTATCGAACACTGAAAGGTGAAAGCACAAAATATGGATGACATGAAACAGCGATTTTTTTCACAGGGAAAAAAAAAAATCACTGGGCCATTTTTGGAACTTTGCCATTTGCTTCACTGTGGTGCGATCTCAGAGTGGATTTTTTTTTTTTTTTTTGCAGAGCAGAGATTTTTTTTCCCTGAGGAAAAAAAACTGCTATTCTGTCTCAAGGTGGCGTGGAGATGAAGCTATATTTTAGGCCATAGGTTTACAGTATTTATTGTATTAGAGTTCAAGCATAAGGGTCTGCTCTTAAATTCCCACTGCATTTGCAACAAATAAGGGTGGCCTTCTCAATGAAACTGTTTCAATCTGAGCTGAAGTTGGCAGGTCAGCAAGAACATCTTTATTTCTGAACTTTTCTAAGTTGCCAGATAGCAGTGAAAGGTTTGCTTTGGAGAAATCCCTAAAGTCTATAGGGCTTGTAGGAGTGTTGCAACAGGTTTTAAAGAAAAAGACTACGGATTTGTGGTCAGACTTATCTAGGGAGGTAGAGATTCAAGGTGTGGTATAGGCATCAGCTGAATGGGTGAGGACAAGGTCAGGTAGAACAACTAACGATTTGCTCAAGGGAGTTGACATTGATAAAATCTAAAATGCACCGAATGTAATCATTACTAGTGATATTTACCATCTAATTTCAAGGCAGTTAAAGTTGCTGAGCAGAATGGTGGCAACCCGGAGAGAGAGAGAGATCACTCTGTAGCCACACGTAATTTTTGTTGTCATTTTTACACAGAGAGTGATCTGTTCTAATGATCTGGGCACTTTAATTAAATGTAATTTGGACTTCCATAAGTCTAAATTGAGGCCATGGCAGATTTGTCTTGAAATGATGAGGCCACAGATAAATACAAACATTCCCCTACAGCATCCAATGGATCTGAAGGTGTGGTAACACTAAACCCGGATACACTAAAACCAAATTTCAGTAACTATGCAAATGTGAATGTGCTTAAGAGTCAGGAGGTACAAACCTTCAGTAATCATTTTGTTCAAACTCATAGCTTTGAGCAGTGCCATGTTAATATAGACTGTATTAGAATTTATTGTGCTGGGATGTCCATAAGACAAACTCTGCCTAAAAAAGACACTGTGGAGTAGTAAAATATTTAGGCGGCAGGTTAAAGCCAGGGTGAGAGAGGTACAAACTTGATCTCTCTAAAATGATAGCAGCTGCTAAGCTAATAGTTAAATTCAATTACATTTTCTTTAAACTTAGACACCATTCCTGGATGATGGGAGAATGCTACTCAAAACTAATGGACACACATTCAACAAGTTCAGTCATGTATTTCCTCATCTCCTATGGAGTGAATTTTTAAGAAATGTCACACCCCACATGAGTAACCAGCTAAGGGGCATCCTCTCATCACAAATCCTGGTACCAGTGGAAGAGCTTACCATCAACCTGTTCTTTTCCGGCCTAATAAGGGCTGAACTATGAAGTCACCAATAACTGGGACACTTAGAAGCATAGCTGGTTCAATTAGCGTCCAGGCCCAGTGCTAAGAACCAGAACCCCACTACCTCAGCTCTTCAAGTGAAGAGCAAAAAAGAAAAGAACTTAACTATAATAAGTTTTATGTGATCAATTTATTACAATTAGATCTACACACGCCTTCCAGCAAAGAAAAAATGGATGCTCCTTTTATTGGCACACCAACCATGTGACCAAATGTATGCCACACACCCCCTCTTCCTCCAGCCTCAGCAATTCAGGTCCCATTTCTGTGCCCTGCCCCCAACCCTCCTTTAACACAGTTTATTTTTAAAAAAAGATTCTTCTTTTAAACTGTAACAATCTGTTTCCTACAAATGTAGCAAACAGTTGCTACAGTTTATACGACATATTCACAGGGTACTACAGCTAACTAACTCAACATAAATAAGAGTAATGATGTTTTGTGTGTGTGTGTGTGTGTGTGTGTGTGTGTGTGTGTGTGTGTGTGTGTGTGTGTGTGTGTGTGTGTGTGTGTGTGTGTGGTGATTAGTGACTGTAGTTTAATATGAGTGATTAGCTCCTAAAGTCAATAAATGCTTACATCTCTCATAGACTGTATCAGTGCTTGGTAGTAGCAATGGATGCTGATAAATGTGAGACATTTGCTACAACATCACAAAATGCTAAATATATGTAGGCTAAAGATCAGAAAAAGGGACAGAGCTCACTAACATCTCATACCACCAGAGACAGGTGATATTCAAGGTAGACTAACTGGCTGATATGGGTAGTGCATCTAGATGGGTGCAGAAAATGGTAGGCTATAAGACTGGTGTCAGTACTGTACTGGATGGCACAGACAGGAAAAGCTATTTTAACTAGCAACAGGTGTGATGTCAAAATATCTGTTCACCCTCAGGTCAACTGCATTCTGTCAGCACTCTCTGTAAAGATGTGTCCATACCCAACTTCGACATTACCTCATGAGCAGCGACCTACTTCAACCCACAAGGCACAGTTTCCTCCCTTATTACACTACTAATGTCACTTTACTTGTTTTACTAAATGTCGTTAATCAAAGAAGAAAGGAAGGACAATGAATAGCTACAGTAAATATCTACAATATTCTTAGATCTTTACAAGACATTTGACAAGTGTCCGATCCTAAGCTGCTAAACACACTGGCTGATCTGTATCTCTCAGACAGTATTGTTTAGTGGTTTAGATGGTATAGAAGCAATAGAGGTCAGTATATCAAATGTCAAACTGCATTGTGCACCTGCCTACCAGTAACCATAGGTACCCCTCAGGACTAAATCCTTGGATCTCTCCTCTTCAGTTTATCCAACAAACTACATCTGGTACCAGGTCAGATAATCCTTATTCAATATGTAGATGATTCCATCTTTATCTGCTCTGCACCAAGTCTGAATTACAAACCACCATTTAGAAATCGTACACCTCTATTGAAAATTGGCTAGATATATCTGAACTAATGCATATTAACACAAAATAAAAAAAAAATTCACTTCTAAGTCCATGTGTAACTCTAAAGGCACTTTCTCTGTCAATTCCTCACAGGAGCACCCAATAGAATTGTTGAAAAATACCAAAGTGCTTGGAGTCAGTATACACAAATGTCTTAAATTCTATATTCCAATCTAATATGCCATAAAAAATAAATGAAAACTGGGAGTCCTATAGTGTGTAAGGTGCTATGTTACTGAAAAAAAGTGTGACCGGATAAAGCATCTCCCTCTTTATTAACAAACCTTCTGTATGCTTCCTCTATTTTCACAAATGTACACTCACTCAGGTAGACAAGCTTGAACAATGCTATAGCAAAAATAACTACATTTGTAGCAAATTTCCCCAAATGATCCCACCCTTGCATAGCAATCTGAAAGCTACATTGCATGGAATTCACTTACCTCCTTAAATTCAAACAGCTAAAAACTGCTGCTTTAAGGATGGTGGGTTTTGGGAGAAGGATTATATTGGCATGCTTACCTCTCAACCTCCAAGCATCAAAAATCCAAGCAAAGGCTCTTCAAAAGGAAGTACATCTGTCCAAAATCTGGATCCCTAGTTAGCGTACACTTTGCAAACAAAAAGCACAGTTCATCCCCCTTCCAGTAGGATTGTGGGATACCATTCAGAAATGAATAACAGCATATCTCCTGGAGAAAGTCTAAGCAGTCTTTTTCAGCTCATCCTATAAGAGATGTCATTGCACAGTAAACTACACTCTGAAGGTTGTTCTCTTTCCTTTTTTACCACCTAGTCACATTAACTCCATTAACACAAGTAAACAGAATGGAATGAAGAAACCTCCTTTAATTATTTTACAGCAGGAACTTGAGCTCCTGTATTCTTCAACATTCTTAATCTTTCAACTTGCTAAGAGTTTCCGATTGCTTACTCTTAAATCATTTGATTTAGTCACTCATTGACAATAGTACTTAAACTATTTCCTTCAGTACTTCTAAGAAACCAAAACAAACGGATCTCTGAATTAAGTAATTCTTAATCAAGTTTCACATTTGCTATATGAAATTTCTATACATTTGTACACTGTTTTAAAGACTCAATAAGCCATATGGTGTTGACTTTTTGAGTTACAAAAGACAGATCACAATCTGTCTTGTACACTGTGACATAAACATTCCTGAGTCAGTTGTAGATTTGCCAAATATGAAGCAAATATACTGGGTCTAACATCTTACCGTAGTCAGTCATTCTGCAAGTTATTCCAGTTCAGCTTCCACCATTTACAGGATCTAGCTCTCCTGTATCTTGGTCAGGACTGAGAAGGCAATAAAGGCCTGGTAAAATTGGCATAAGAAGAATAGTTGGGCACTGCAGGTCAAGTGAAGCCACCACTTTATCTTGGATTCATGATTATCCATCAAAGTATTACTCTTCAACGGCAAATATAACAAACAAGATTCATTGAAAAATACTTTTACTTTTTCTGTGAACAAAATTTCAAGCCTTTTTTTACAGGGAGGGAAGCCCCTTACATACACACACACACACACACACACACACACACACACACACACACACACACGCACAGACCATGCACGCATGCACAGACCCATGCACACGCGCGTGCGTGTGCGCGCACACACACACACACACACACACACACACACACACGCACAAACACAAATATAGGCATATATACAAACACATGCACAATGCATACACACAGACCAGACACAGACACACTCACACATATTACTTCTTACTTCGTGGCATGACCTCCTTGGATTGCACTCATTCTTGGTTACAGGTCCAGTGATGCCATCACTTCTGACGTTGGTGCCACAGGCTGATGACATGTGACTGGCAAGGCAAACGGTGTAAACAAATCATGGTAATGCTGAAATATGCAGCACCATGTTATTTCAAGAGGAATTCTGTATTTTCCGCTAATAGCAGAAAATTAATAAGTATTTTGAAATGTCTGAAAAGAGCAGAAATGGTTTTAGTTATTGAGGACTATATGAAAAAAATGAGAAATTTGAGTTGTTAGTGAATGACATCTTGTTTTAAGAAGTGAGGAGTGAATGAGGTTGTGGTTATTATTATAGGGGTGAGATAGTTTCATGAGATGGTCAAAGACTAGTTTCTTGCTTATAACTATAAAGTAGAAATGTGGGTAGTTTAGATAGGCATATAGCTGCTCATTAGTTAATGGTGAGACTCAGATGAGTAGTGTATTGCTTCCACTAATTCAGGTGTAAAATTATGCAAGTTCGTTATGGTGTTAAATATTTTATAGTTAGCTAAGTTTTCACATTGTTCCAGAAATAAGTTAATCAATGCATGTTTGTTGCATGTTTATGTGGTAGTCAGATTTAGTGCTGTTCATGTTAATCCTAGCAGTTTTTCAAAAGGTCTTGTAAGAGATGTGTTTCTCAATATTGTAAGGGTCTTGTCTCCAGCTTTTTCCAAAACTGGTCTCTACCTTTTATTATTTAGGCTTGTAGGAGTGTTAAGTAAGGTACCCTGTGTGATTTAATCCTTTTGTTTTTAGGGAACAGAGTTTGTCCAATTTTCTATTTCTCCAAATGTTTTGGAGTTTTAATAATGTAACTGGAATGGACCTTCATCTCTTGCTCAGGTTGCAACTAAAGTTCACAAAATTAATATTGCTTCGAGCTTTGATGTTTGCCAAGAGTGCTCTTCTCAGCATCCACAGTGTACCCACCATTGCTTCCTTCTGCAGTTCATGCGGGGTTATATTTAGTGGTAACATATTTAAGTATGAATGTAAATTATTTTTCATTAGTCCTGTTGCTCCTACTACGGTTGGAACTGTCTGGGTCTTTTTTTTTCACATTGCTGTAGTTTCTGCTTGCAAATCCTGGTATTTTATAAATTTGTGTTTCTAGCTATTTCAGTGATCAGTGCTATTTTTGTGGGGGGGTTTTCCCTTGGACTCTTCTATCTGTCTTTCTTGCATCTGTTTTTGTAACTGTTGGTAATAGGTGATCCCGTGTGATCAGAACTTCATCACCATCGATAATGGCTTATGGTTCATGTTTCTAATGCTTCTCAACCACTTGCAAATTATAGTATTTGCACAATCCCCAATGCAACAGTCTTGCTATGTTACTGTGCCTTTCAGAATATGGACCCTCATCCATGAGTGTACTGCAACCATGAACTAAATGTGCAGCTGTTTCCAGTTCTGTTAAAGATCCTGCATTAGTCTGTTTCTCCCACATTTTTGATAGACTTTGAAAGCCAACATGTCCATAATACAATAACTTAGGCTACCAACCTTTGTTAATATTTCATCTTTTGGTTTAAATTCTCCCTTTAACCATTCCTGCATCAAATTCTGGTCAACATGTGGTTGCAGCAGGAGATTTTTATACTTGCTGCTATATTTGTGGGCTTTCTTATCTCCTTTCATTTGCTTAAATGGCTCATAGGTAAGTAGTAGGTAGGTGCTCTTGTGGGCCATTCTATGCCTAGCCAATTTCCATTTTTGTGCTCAAAATAACCTATATCATTTGGTTTTAGGTTGGCCTTACTCATACTATGGTCAATAATTACATATTATCCCTAGTGAGAATAGCTGTGATTGTGCCATAAATAATTTGACAGGACCCATGCATGGCATAAAGCATTTAGGAGCTACCTCTGTCCATTAGCAATGCAGTGGGCAGTTCTGAAGTGAATATTCTGTTTCTCATCTAAAGATCTAAGTTGTGCTTGAAAATAGACAGGCACAGACTTTGTTTTATGTGAATGGAAAATCTGGTCAACTGCAGCTGTATCCTCTGTGAACTATACCTGCTCCTCCAAAACATTTTGTTGATGTTGCAGAAGAGGTTTAGATCCCTAGACTGAGTATTTCTAATACCATTTGTCTTGCGGATGTACAGTAAATCTATCAGTAATGGGTCAGAGGATGTATGCCCTGTATGCCAGACACAGGTTGTCTCTTAGCATTCTGTAGGATACAGAGTATAGTGACAGGGCTTTGAGTCAGTCCATGTAGGACATGTTGTTTAAGCCTTGTATCCAGGGGGAATTCCAGTTGTTGCATGCATCAGCCTAATGAGGACTGAGTAAAGGGAGAATATGGCATCCCTAGCTCCAGACATAATCCCTTTGTTTATAGGTTGTGCAATATAGAATGATTTTCTTACAACAATAGACACATGTTGGCCAAAAGTTAGGTCACTGTCCATATAAGTTCCCACATCCCAAACAATTGGGTCAGCTGTTAGGGGAGTATTGTCAATGTGGTATCTCCTTGGAGTAGATGACTTCCCAAAGCATGTAATAATGCATTTTTTGACATTTAGTTTCAGATTGCGATTTTGGCACCAGTTATTTATTTGAGACAAGCCTCCCTGCAAAGTGAACAAGTTATTTGAGGATTCAATTACTGTTCCTAGCTTGCAGTCATCTGCAAACTTAGGCAGCCAGATCCCTTTGGCATTGGCTTTTAATTCAGAAAAGTATATGCCAAATAGGAGACGTCCCAGCACAGAACCGTGGGAGGACTCTACTGGTGACAGGTCTCTTTGTTCATAGATTCATAGGTTCATAGGTAGGTACTAGGCTATCAGCCCAAGGGTCTAAGTAAGCCTTGCCAACAAGGTTCCCTAGCTTATGCTACCCACGAAAGTAATTTTCCCGTGCCCCTGTCGAGCATAGCCACAGAAGTGATCCCTGGTGTGTATTTCCTATTTCCCATCCACTCATCATGATTTTTCTTGAAGAGTGCTAATCAGAAACTTTGCTTGACATAGATGGGTAGCTTGTTCCAGAATATGGAAAGTCTCTGGGATAGGAATCTATCCCACCAGCATGTCCTGTTTATTGTGGTGACAAGGTTTAGGTCCCTAGAGCATGTAACTTGGAGGGATTGGGATTTCTTTAGGTGTAGCATATCCAACAGCTCTGGATTTGCCATAGCTTTATTTGTTAGGCAGAGATCAGCTCGGAGTAGGTGATATGCTATGGAGTAAAGCTGGAGTTTTTTGAGACGGTCAGTGTAGGGCATCTGTTTGAGGCCAGTAATCCTCTTTGTGAGGTACTTCTGTGGCCTTTCCAGCTGCTTCAGATGTCTTGTGAGGTACAGTCCAAAAGGGGCGTTGTACTCTATAATGGGTCTAATGAGTTTTGAGTAGAGGGGAACAATGACCTCTTTTTTCCTGGATGAGAACCCTTTTGTGATGAGGTTTGCCACATAGAAGGATTTCCTGACTACTGTGACAAAGTGATTATCAAAGGAGACACTACAGTCCACCTGGGTCCCAAGGTCTCTTATCACACATTTGTCATAAAGTAGACTGCCACCTATGTGGTATTTCATGGATACAGAGTTTCTACCAAAGGGAATGACAATGCACTTCTTGGCATTGAGCTTGAGGCCATGGCTCTGACACCAGGCATCTGTTTCAGTGAGGCCCTTCTGTAGGATGTCCACATCATTTGGAGACTTGACTATGGCTTCTAGTTTGCAGTCATTTATGAACTTCATTAGCCAAAGGCCTTCTGTGTTAGCCTGTACTTCAGAGAAGTAGATACCAAACAGGAGAGGTCCCAGGACTGAACCCTGTGGTATTCTACTTGTCACTGGTTTGAAGTCAGATTTGGACTCTGCAGCTTTTACAGTGTGGGTTCTGTCAGTGAGCCAGTTGGCAACCCATCTTGTGACATAGGGATTTATATCTAGTTTAGTGAGTTTAGCTACAATTCCAGAATGTAGGATGGTGTCGAAAGCCTTGGTGAGGTCAAGATAGGCAGTGTGAACCACCTTATCCTCATCTACGGCTTTGGTGACTGCCTCAAAGAAGTCGATCAGGTTCAGGAGGCATGATCTGCCTTTCACAAACCTGAAACTGGGTGGGGTCCAGAGTTTGGAGGTTACCAGTGTCTTTGCTTATGAGTTCCATGATGATATGTTCCATGGCCTTACAAACCAGGCTTATCAGGCTAATAGGGCAATAGTTCCCAAGATCAGTGGTGGCTCCCCCTTTGTGGAGTGGGATAACTGTTGCTGTGCACCATTCAGTGGGCACAAAGCCTGACGTGAGGCTATGATTGAACATGATGCTTAGGTGGGGAGCCAGTTTGTTCTGAAGTTCATGTAAAACGCAGCCTGGGATGTTGTCCAGTCCCATGGATACTGTGTTTCTGGCTTTAGAGAGTGCAGCTTTTACCTGCATAGTTGTGATTACAGGGATTCTGCATTCTTTCTGTATAAATATGAGTCCTTTAGGGGGCGAGAGGGGGGTAAAGTTAGTACTGAACCTATCTGCCAGGATGTTGGCAATATCAGTTGGTTCTGTAATTTTCGTGCCGTTGTGCTGTAACTCAGAGCAGATCTTGGTGTTGCCATTGAGATTCTTGACATAGCTATAGAATGCTTTGTGGTTGTCCCTAGAATCAGTGGCAATTTTGTTTTCATAGCTATCTTTGGAGGAGCTTATAAGGGATCTCAGCTTCTTACTGGGGCTGACCAGCGAGCTACTCCAGTCATGGGATTTTACTCTCTTTTGCAACAGTTTCTTCCTTCTGTTGTAGAGTTTGTTTATGGCAGGGGACCACCAGATTGGCTTCCTTTTTTTTTGGAGGATAGCATCTTGGTTCTGTTTGGGATAGCACGATCCATGCACTCATGTAAGTGCTTATAGAGTGCATTTGTGTAGGATTCAGTAGTTGTAACTGTATTGTCTATCTGAATGGGTGTCATGAAGTTCGCCACTTCTGTCTTAAGAAGCATGAAGTTGGCTTTGGGGAAATTTTTTACCGTGGTTTCCTTAAAGGGGGGGGGGTGGGATGTGGATATCTAAGGTGATTAAATTATGGTCGGATCTGACCAATGAGGAGATAACATCAGGTGTGGAACACCTGTCACTCATGTTGGTAATGACTAGGTCTAGGATATTGTTGCTCCTGGTGGGGGTGTGGATAAGTTGATCCAGGGCATTGGAATTTATGAATTCCAGAAAGCGTTGAGTGAAGGATTTGGTACATGAGTAGTTTTCCCAGTTAATGGTGGGGTAGTTGAAATCACCCATCATTTTAGGTGTTTGGTCGAACCCTAATATTTTCCAGTATATCAAGAAAAGAGGAGTGGGAATCCTGTGGCATGGTGGGGGATTTGGATTGCGGTTTTGCCCAGAGTTAGTTGCACTTGGATAAAATCAGATGCATTATGCTGAGCAACTAGCCTGGAGGTGTGGATATCCTTAATGAATATGGACAAACATCTGCCTTTGGTGTTCCAGTCCAGGTTAGATGTCCGAAAAGTGTGGTATGAGTTATAGCCTGGTAATGCAGGGGTGCTCTCTGGAGCCTTGAACCAGGTCTCAGTCACTGCACAGATATCAATGTTCTCCATTTTAAGGAGTGTCTCGAGGGAGCACATTTTGAGATTTAGACTTCTAGCATTGAGTAGCATTACCCTCAATTTTTGCTTGCCTGTTCCTGTTATGGTGGTGAATTTGTCATTTGAACCTTGCCTAAAAAAGGAATTATAGGGGCAGCAAGAGCCTTGGCCAGTATCCAGAATCCCAGAGGTGACAGGTGCAGGCCATCTCTGGCAAAACATCGTGGGCTGTCGACCATGTCTTCACAGGCAGACAGATACTGGATCCCCTTAGAATGACACTAGAAGCTAAGCCAATTGTTGAAGTCAATCATTTTGTCTTTGTACTGCAGTATCATTCTGGATGATGGCAGGATGCTACTCAGGGCTAGGGTCATACCTGCCTGGGCTACAAGATTGGAGACCTCTTCCATGTCTGTTTTCATGTAGTCCAGGGAGGTACGTCTCAGGTCATTTACACCAACATGGATAATGACAGAGTAATATTTGTACTTGTTGTGGAGTGACCTGAGTGCATGGGTTATGTGGCAGATCCTGACACCCAACAGGCAGCTACTGTAGTCATTTCTGCATGTAATGTTACAGAGTAGCAAGAACTCCTCCAAAAGGAAGATCAGACATATACAGAAAATAGTCTAATTAAATCTCCCAGTTTCGGAAGACCATTAAAGAAATCAGACAGTTCATCATGATATTAATGTCTAAAAAGTTGCTTTTATTATAATTAAAATAAATTTAAATATCTTTTGAATATGTCTAAAATTATTATTTAATGTAAAAACATTGCATCCATCCATCGTCAACCCCTTTTTCCCAGGGATTATGGTGCCACTTCAACAGTGACAATCATATCAAGCTAAGGTTTACACCACTGGGTGGCAAGCCCTGCCGCAATAGTTGATCCGTACCACTCACTCGCATACACACTCACACCTACAGCCATTTTAGAATATCCAGTTCACCTACTGCATGTCTTTGGAATGTGCTTAAAACAAATTTAAGATTAATTTAACAGGCAGGGGTACGGTTAAAGTTACATTTAGTAGACATGAGTAAAGTGTTGAGGGGGGACACCTTACCCCCTTCCTGCCTCTAATCCCACTTCTACATATTAACTTACAAAAATGCATTTTCTAACAGTATCACTACACCAGGCCCTTGGGCACAATTCCTTTGCATAACACACACATATGCACAAGACTAAAGCTATTCCCTTATCTAACACTTACTCTAACAAAGAAACACTTGCACACACACTCCCAGGCCAAATGCTGAGTATTTTAGAATATCCAAAAGTTTCAGCATTAACACACGATTTACTGTAACTCTAGGCATAGGCCCTGCATAAATCCAACCTTCTGCATTCCAATGTTCAATCAACTCAGCACTTTATAAAGAGCTCTATCAATAAAAAAAACGGTTCACTTTGCTTTGTTTACAAAAACAGCAGTCAATAGCTTGAACTGCTCCTAAAATAGATACATTTTAATCACAGCTATAGGAGGCTGGACAATCTTCTGAAACGGGACTGGGGTCGCGTCCATTCATCAGCTCTAATACAAAGCCCAAGCATTTGATGCAGACTGGTGCAGATAAATCTTAAGTTGTTTTAACTGAGTGCTAACTGTTGAAAAATGCTTAGTCTTCTTTGTGTTTTTGTAATATAATTCTCTTGGCATATACAGTATACTACAATGAGATGCCAGGCTCTGAGGTTTACACTTGGTCTTACATGAGATATCTCTGTCAACCTTTTCCATTATGATATTGCCAGTTCATGTTTACCTTTTCACTTATGATTGTCCCATATCATGGTAAAGCTAGTCTACTGGATAATATTTCCTTTAGCAGGAATGGGTAATTTGCTTCAACAGTTTATACCTTCAAACCTTCACTGTTTGTTTGGAATATTTCATTACTGCTCTCCACATTCACAGCTTACTAAGTACCTTTAAGGTGGGTCACGTTCCTCTGTATGACTATATTTAGTTGACCAGTGAATGCTCTGATCACTTTAATTTTCTGTCCTTTATCCTGCATGTTAGCCCCATTGACTAAGGCATTGAGGAGTATTGAATGACATAAGATACTGGGTTTGATTCTGACCTCTGGTTATTGGCTAGGCTTATAACAGTCTGCAGACTGACTATCTATGTAGTACATTGGTGATGTCTCAAAATATTTTCTAATATTTCCCTTACTTCATCTATGGCATTCCCCTGCTTCAAGCTGATAACCAGGAGTCTTATCATGCTAAATACCCTCTCCGAATTCAACATTATCCAGTGTTTTCCATACAGGTAATCTATAATACCATCAGTCATCACACTTCCCAGTGGAGGTGCTGAGGGTATTTCTATCCACAAGCGTATTTTGTGCACTCTTCCTCTTAGCTGATTATGTATCCAGTATGGGAAAAGCATGCATGATTTCATTTTGTATTCCCAATATAAATGTGTTTATCCAATTATCTGTTCTGCTCTCTTGAGTTCACTGAACTGGTAAAGTATCTAAGAAGTGTATGAACTCTGTAACTGCTTGCTACCTGAATCTGAATGTTGAAGGGAGATGTGGAGTGTAAATTCCTCTTCTTCTGCATACACATAAAAAAAGATACTGTTATACTCCTGATTTGTGCATAACCACGATATTATTTATTTTTAACCAGATACTCACTTGACATTTCTTCACATCACCCCTTTTCTTTTTCATCTTATATCTATTCACATAAATACACACACACACACACACACACACACACACACACACACACACACACACACACACACACATACTGTTCATTGTATAACAGATCTCAAGTGTTAGGCTATAACTAGTTCATGACTGATAAGTCTCTGTTCTAGTCAGTTCCCTTACCTGTAAAATAAAATAAATATATAAAATAAATATAAACTGCAGGGATTTCATTACAGGCCCAGTGGGGTCATAATAAATTAAATCATTCTCATCAGCTGAGATACTTTGAATGGGAGAAATATCATTCTGTGATTGTTGGCTACTTCTGCTGCTTGTGTTTTAACATTTATTTTAAGACTGCACAAATATTACATCATTTATGTACAAAGTCATCATAATATTTTTGCTACTTGAACAAGTACAGACAAAATATGTCACTATTACACTGACAAAGCCATCTCTGTAAAAGATGTCTAAGTATGCGACAGTGGGTTGACAAAAAATACGTTTCATCTAAAGCTAAGTTACATCCACTTCACTCTCTTCTCTAAAGGTTTTTTCAGATTAATTTCATTCTCTGCATCACTCTTTCCCACAAAAAGGATGTTGTCCAAATAACAAGCAGCAACCAGTCTGTCACCTTCCATTTACTGATCTACTTTATAAATATCAGCAGTTACTGGAATTAATCCAAAATAAAGCAATTGTTTTCTTGTACAGTCCTTGGTACATTTAATAGCAACCATATTATGGGACTTGTGCCAGTCTCACATGTAGGCTTGTATCAGCAGTGTTCCAGAACACCCCATCAAAATATTATTTTGCAATACAGAAGAAGGCACATGTGGGCTAAATATTGGATTAAAAATCAGATAAAGCTTCCAGTATCTGCTTACCATCTGGGTTTCATATCACTAGGATTGCAATAGCCAAATATTAACTTGTAATCTTTTCCAGTTCATCTGCTTTTTTAAATGGTCAGATTTAACCATGGCTACTGGTGTTAAAAGACATTTTCATTTATTAGTTTATAAAATGTAAGGACAGCAAACAGATTTCTAATTATATTGGATTCACTTTTCTGAGTCAAACATGTTTTGCCAGTAAGGTAGGTTGATAAACTGCCTCAGTCACAGATGGGTGAGTCTGCTGTGGCCAAAACTGACTCCTCAGGCCATTCACCTTTTTCACTAGCTCCTGTTAGGGTAGTCCTTATATAGCCACCATGGACCAGGGGTTAGACACATCCTCTATGGTGGTTGAGGTGCCCTTGGTTGTTAAGGGAGAGCCACTCTTGTTGGTCCTGGGAGAAGGGGCAGAAAGTGCCAGTCTGCTAGGTCAGAAGACTATGCTCATCTTTAGGGAGGTTGTTCCTGGCAAAAGTTGGTTTGTTTCTTCAGAACTCCCTGCCATTAAACAAAACTGAGACACATGCTTTTCCTGTACCATTTACTCTGGACAGTAGTGATATATTGGGCTTAGCTCATGGTTTAGTTCAGGCTCCTGATCCTTCCAGTATAGCTGTTTCTAGTGAAAGAAAAAGAGATTCTTCAATTTTGAACCTGAAAATGATTATAGAAGGACAGATTCTGTTTTGTTTCCTAGGGTTTCTGATTTGGATTCTAAGGAGATTAGCTTTGGTCTATAACTCATGAACCTCATCTAATTTCCTGAGGCAGTACTGGTTGTAAATTCAGGTTACTCATCTTCCTTAAACTTCTACATAGTTGTCCTGTGCAGATGTCAACAATTCCACCGGCACAACTTGTTGTCTGTGTCACAGACACCACAGGATCCTGATTTGGGTGACTTACCAATTATAAAAACAACAACAGGTACATAGAGGTAAAGGGCAGTATATATAATACAGAAAACAAGCCATGGTGGTCAGCTATATTTTTTTCTTAACTTGATTTACCAACTATGTCAGTTTCAGGACATATAACTTCCCCATGGCTTTTGTATTCTTATTCTGTCTCTGGGATGTACATCTGCTTGTTTTCTGGAATTTTTCTCATAATGGCATCAGTGACTCTGTTGGTTTCTTTCCAGGATTTTCTTAATTTTGAATTGACTTTTAGGCATCAGTAATGTAATTGAAATTGTCAGTTTGCATCTCAAATTTCTACTCAGTAATATAATAACTGGTGGGTGATGGAGTGCCTGAATGAAATATTTCCATATTAAAAAATTGCAAGACTACAGTTTTTATGCCTTCTGTTGCTATGCTTTCTCATGAGACTTTTTCACCAGACGGTGGATCTCGATTTGCCTTTCACTGAAGATAGAGCCAGGTGTTATGGCTAGGGTGCATGCTTTGTGTAGTACATAAAACACTGCTGGTTGCTAATTGTACAGCACAAGGCTGTCCCAATTCATAGCGACTCTCACTGAGATCCACAGCACAGATCTGCTGTACAGAGTACCTAGGATTTCAGATCTATGTGTAAATGCATTAGTCTGCAGGTGGGCCTTTACTAATAAGGATGATTTAGCAGGCTGGTGTATTTCATTAGAAGCACACGTGCATAGAAAGGCTTACACATTCATATTATGCAAAGAAGAAATGAGTAAAAGGGTTCACAGGTACTTAGTAATGTCCACCAGGGTGAAGTGGGGCACCTCATCTAATCCAATTGCTGATGCATATATAAGAGGTATTTGTCTGAATATCTTTATGCATGTGTGTGTGTGTGTGTGTGTGTGTGTGTGTGTGTGTGTGTGTGTGTGTGTGTGTGTGTGTGTGTGTGTGTGTGTGCCCATGTGTGTCAAAGTCAAGTCAAAGTGAACTTTATTCTCACTTAGAATTACACACGTGTAGCCTAAATGAAATTTCGTGCCTAAGCTAAATTCTTGAGATTACAAAGGAAAGTGAAATCACACATACAAGTAGAGGAATAAACATAACTAACAAATACAAGACTATCCCCAGTACACGTAAGAAAGAACAGAGACATTAACCAACACTCATATATGAAAAGAGTACCCTCCACTGCATTAAATTAGCTACTCTGTTTAAAGTAATGCAAAACACACTACAGACTGAAATGCCTAAGTTATTTGTCTAATATTGCACTTGAGTGGATTAAATAATATTGACTATGGATATAATAGATATTGCACTTTCTTGGAATATATGTAAGTATATATTGCACAGATAAATACAATTGACTTATTTGTCCAGACCCATGGGACAAGTACCTGAGTTCAGATGTCTAATCACTGTAGGGCAGAAACTGTTACTAAATCTTGTAGTCCTGGAGCGGATGCTGCAATATCTCCTGCCTGATGCCAGATGTTTAAACAGTCCATGCGCAGGATGCATGTTGTTCTATATTATTTTGGTGGCCTTTCAGATGCTTCTTGCAGAATAAAGATGTATCGATGGAAGACTGGAACCTGTTACCTTCTCTGCAACCCTCACTGCTCATTGCAGCACCTTCCTTTCTGTAACTGTGCAGCTTCCAAACCACACTGTCAAGTTACAGGTGAGGATGCTCTCTATTGCACCTCTGTAGAAGGTGTAGGGAATATGAGGAGGAAGCATAGCTTTCCTCAGCCTTTTTAAAAAGTGGAGGCATGGGTGCACTTGCTTGACCAATTGGCTGGTGTTTCCCAAACATGAGAGATCCTCTGATATGTGTACACCCAGGAATTTTGTACTCTTAACCCTCTCCACACTCTCACCATTGATCTTGGGTGCTGGGTGGTTTGTTCTTCTTTTCCTGATGTCGATGATAATCTCTTTGGTCTTGCTTAGATTCAGGTCAAGGTTATTCCCCTTGCACCAGCTGATCAGAGATGCCACCTCCTCTTTGTATGCCCTGTCATCCTCCTTTGTGATGAGCCCCATGACTGTGGTGTCATCCACAAACTTGATGATATGGTTAGACTTTTGCTTAGCATAGCAGTCGTGGATTAGGATGGTAAATAACAGTGGGCTAAGAACACCCCATTGTGGAACCCTGGTGTTAATTGTGATGCTGTTTGATGTGTTCTTACCCGCACACACCCTCTGTGGTCTCTCAATCAGGAAGTCCAAGATCCAGTTACAGAGATGTTTACTGATTCCTAAATATGATTGTTTTTCTGTCAGCTACATTGGTACTACTGTATTAAATGGAGAGCTGAAGTCTATGAACAGCATCCTTACATAGTTGTCCTTGCCCTCTAAATACTCAAGGGAGATGTGTAGTGCTAATAATATGACATCAGCCATGGATTGGGTGGCTCTGTACACAAATTGCAGAGGGTCAAAATCAGGAGGTAGGCATGAAGAAAGATGCTTTTTGATCAGCTGCTCAAAACATTTCATAACAGTGGATGTCAGAGTGACTCATCTGTAGTTTTTAGGGCTGGAGGGACTGGTTCTCTTAGGTAGTAAGACAATGTTAGTTTTCTTTTAGCATCAGGGTACTTTAGCCATGGCAACAGAGGTGTTAAATATTTCCTTGAGCACTGTGCATTTGATCAGCACAGCCTTTTAACACCTTGCCCAGTATGTTGTCTGTGCCAGCAGCCATCCTGGGGTTCATGCTCCTTAGCCCTCTTTTTACCTCCTCTGTGCTGAGGCTGAGTATTGCATCCTTTTCATCAGTGGGTAGCTTTATTGCCAATCCGTTGTTTCTTTCCTGAAATCTGCCAAAAACGATGTTCAAACTATCCAAGAATTTGATGCTGTCCTGGCACTGTGCTGACCTGATTTTGTAGTCAGTGGTCTCCTGTGTGCCTTGCCATAGTCTCTTTGCATCCTTCATGTCTTCAAAGTGGCTCTGCATGTTTCAGCCATAATCCCTCTTAGCCTCCTTTATACCCCTCCTCAGATTACCTCTTGCTGCACTTAGGGCTGCTTTGTCCTTAGTCCTGTAAGCTGTGTTTCTCTCCTTCAGAAGCTCATCCCCCTTAAGGGTGAGCCATGGCTTATGGCTAGCTCTGATAGTAATAGTCTTGGCAATTGTTACCCCATCAATGCAGATGCTGATTCACTGTGTCGGCCTCCTTGAACATATCCCAGTTGGTTCTTTCAAAGCAGTCTTGGAGGCCCCCCATAGCCCCCCGGGCTATACCCTGATTTGTTTCTTCGTGAGTTTCTCTCTAACCAGTGCAAGTTTGTAGGCTGGTGATAGCAAGATGGTAGAATGGTCAGAGTTTCCCCATTTGTTGAATTTGCACTGCCTTATAAGCTTTCTTTAAGTTTATGTACACCTCGTCCAGGACATTATGACCCCTTGTAGCAACATCCACATGCTGATGGTAGTGTGAGAGTACTTCTTTCAGATCTGCTTTATTAAAGTCACCAGCTGTCACATGTGCAAAGTCAGGATATTTGCTCTGCAGCTCTCCCATGTGATTGCAGAGTTTATTTAGAGCCTCAGTGGTATTAGCACTAGGTGGGATATACAGCACTGTTACACTGACCACATGCAGCACCCTGGGCAAGTAAAATGGTCTACATTTAAAGGACAGGAACTCTGGGTTCTCATAGCAGTGTGATAGTATGATTTCACTGCTGGTGCACCATCTTTTGTTAACATAACTACAGACTCCACCTCCTCTGGCCTTTCCACACAGTGCATGTTTTCTGTCTGCATGAACAAGTGTAAACTTCTCTAAGTTTACTGCACTGTCATTTATTTTGCCATGCAACCACATCTCAGTAATCAAAAGTAAACAAGCATTTCTCACCTTGTTCTTGTTGGAAAATTCCAGTCTCAAGTAGTGCATCTTGTGTGTGTGTTTATGTATGACAGCTACCTGATCTGTGGCTAAAATGAATCAAAAGATGATGGATGCAGAATATGAAGTTGTTGGATATCTGTATGTTAATCTGCATGCATGCACGTGTGTGTGTGTGTGTGTGTGTGTGTGTGTGTGTGTGTGTGTGTGTGTGTGTGTGTGTGTGTGTGTGTGTGTGTGTGTGTGTACCAAGAAGCAGTAAAGGAGGGTTGCAGGAGTATCTTGAGCCATTAGAGCACTGTGTATGAGTTCATCTATCATACAACAGGATGTGTCTGGGGGGATCATGGCAACTGGATTTGGTAAGGGGTCAGGGAGAAGAGTACTGCAATATCTGGGACCAATAGGCCTTGTGACCAGTAGCTCTGCTTGGACATGAACTAGTTTGTAGCACAAGTTGGCAGGGCACTCACCTCAGCAGTGCAGAACTTCTCCAGTTGAAATTCATTATCATATAAATTCTCCCTTAATGATATATAGCTCTAATGGGAATGTGCCTGAATATCAGGCTCTAAATGGAAGAATAACTTGACCTCCTATAGAGCAAGTTGCCCTGCTTTGTCAATATCTGTGAATCCTATATCCTTGAATTGCCAGTCATTCATAAATTTTATCTCCTGACTTTATAGTTCTACAGATATGACACCATCAGATATTCTGTCCAAAATATAAAGTTTAATACACAAATCACACGTGTACTTGGTTCTTTCAGTTTGATTATTTCAGGGAACTTGGAATGATAATCTTCATATATAAATAGTTGACTTGAATTGGAACAAACTTGTACCCAATCTGCTCCATAGATGAGCTGCTTCCAAGAATCTCAACCTCTGTTCCTTTGTATTTGTTATTAGATTATGTAATGCAAGTTGAATCTTCCATTTTTTCTTCAAGAATATTTTAGAAAGTAGTTGTAATATAAAATTATAAGTTCATAGGATTATACAAGACTAACAACCATCTGGATGTTTGTAAGCCTAGTCATGCAACCCAGCCCAACTTTGTCCCTGAGTACCATGGACCCCTATATGTTGGGATATGTTAGTAAGGGGGTAGCTAAGGATTATGCTGGGGGGGGATTAGCTGGGGATTGATTTACTTACTGTCAAACTTGGTCAGACATGGGGGGACCAGACCAGTGGTGAATTTGTGATTTCACATCCAGTGATCAAGGTTTCATTTGCAAAGGTTCAAGTATGAACTCTGCTTCATATGGATAGGGAGCTCATTCCATACTGCAGGAATCATTTGAGACACATATCGGTCTCACCAGCTGTTCTATTTATGTCACAAACAAAGTTCAGGTTCTTTGATCTGGTGTTTCTGGTGCTGCTTGTTTTGCGGATGTGCAAGAGATCCATCAGAGTTGGATCTGAGGATACCTTAAATGCCAGTCATTGATCACCTCTCAATAACCTGTAGGAGACTGAGTACAGAGCCAGGACCTTAAGAAAATATGTGTAGGGCAGGGCATTCATACCCTGAATTCTCCTCATTAGGAATCATTAAATGCATTCCAACTGTAGTAAGTATCTGGATAGTTGTATGCCAAAGGTGGCATTGTACTCAATGATGGGTCTGATAAGGGCTGAGCAGAATGGTGCTATAAATTTCTTTGACCTGGATGCTTTACCCTTGCTTATGAGTTAGCAACATATAATGAATTTTTAACTGACTGGGCTACATGCTAATCAAGGCCAAATTACTGTCTACATATTGTCCCAGATGCCTAACTACCAGGTTAAATCTTAAGGAAATGTTATTGATGGAGTACTTAGTTTGGGTGAAAAATTTCCCAAAGGGCACTATAATATCAATCATGTTGAGTTTTAATCCATGACATTGGCACCAGTCATTTGCTTGTGTTAAACTCTCTTATAGAATGCTGTGTCATCGGAAGAATCTATCATAGATCCCAATTTGCAGTCATATATGAACTTAGTGAGCCAGAAGCCTTGGACATTAGCCTTAGCTTCCAAAAGCAGATGCCAAACAGGAGCAGGCCCAACACAGGGCCCTGAAGTACTCCAAGGATGACAAGTCATCTAGTGGAGGTGGTCTCACCAATCCTGATTTTTTGGGGTCCTATCTGTGAGCCAGCCAGCAATCCAGCAAGTTATGTAGGGATTTATGTCTCATTCTGAGAGTTTGTCAATAATAACTGAGTTGGGTATTGCATCGTACACCCTGGCCAGGTCAAGGTAGGTGGGATGCACATTGGGGGGTGGATTTCGCAGGAGGTAGTGGGGGAGTAAGTGGGGAGGTGAAGTTAGAGCTAAATTTATCAGCCATTAGATTCACTATGTCACGCTGGTCAGTTGTGCCATTTACATCTAGTTCTGCACACTACTGAGTGTTACCTTTAAGGTTCTTGGCAGAGCTGAAGAAGGCTTTGTGATTGTCTTTAGCCTGGGAAGTTACTCTGACCTTGTAAATGGCCTTGCTGAACTTTATTAGACCTATTTTGTTTCTTGTTTAGTTGAATCAGAAAGCTGTTGTCTCTATGAGAGTTGCTCTTTCTGATTTTGACCATGACTTTTTTTTTCCTTTGTTATACAGCCTGGTAAGATAAAGATTTCACCAGTGGGGTTTATTTTTGGTAGATGTTGGCTTACTTCTAGTAGGTGTGGCAGCCTCATTGCAGTCATTTACATGTTTGGACAGGGTTCTGTGAATAATGCTGCATAGGTAGTTGTGTTCTCAGGGTTTGGAGAGCCAGGACTTTTGTCAAATTATCACTTTAGAAGATATTGTTTGCTTTAGAATATTTTCTAACTGTTATGGGTTTAGTTGGGTTTTCTTGGTTGATTTTTTATTTCAAGGGAAATGGCTTTGTGATCCAACTTCACCAGTGAGAATGTGACACAGGGGAGGGTGCAATGCTCTGCCGTGTTGGTGAGTACTAGGTCCAGTATGTTTGGTCCTCTGGCTGGAGTGCACACTATTTGGTCCAGGATATTCCTGTTGATGAAGTCCAGGAAATGTTGTGCCTATGAGTTAGAAGCAATGTATGTGTCTCAGTCTGCAGAGGGGTAGTTAAAGCCTCGCATGCATATGGTATTTGGTTGGATGGTGAGCACCTCTAGTAGGTCTAGGAGTTGGATCATAGGTGTGACCTAAAGCTGGCCAGGACACAGAAAGAACCTTGTTTATGGACACTAGGATATGGATGAACTCCAGGGCATCATCCTGTTTAACCAAGCTGGACCTATATTTGTTGCTAACGTCAATCAAGACACCTCCATCTTTAACCCCTGTATGTGTTGCTGTTGGCCTAAATGTGGGGAAGGCACTGTAGCTTTGCACTGCTGGAGTACTTATTGTGGCTTTAATCTCAATAACAGCATAGATGCCCACATTTTCCAGAGTGAAGAGAGCTTGTAGGGTGTAATGTTTTTTCTTTTGGCTCCTAGCATTGAGCAGTAACACCTGAAGCCTGCTTTGAGTTTTTTTTTTCTGATGTTGGTAGTTTTATCATTTTGACATTCCCTAAAAAAGACTCGAAGGGGTGGATAACGTTTTAGCCGATATCTGAATGTACAGTGGAGACAGGAGCAGGCCATCCTTAGCAAAGCAACATGGTCTGTTCTCCATGTTCTCCCATGCTGATAGATGTCGGAACCCTGTGGAGTGACACCAGAAATTAATCCATTTATTAAAATGTATAATTTTCTGTTCATACTGTGGCATCATCCTTGATGAAAGTAGAATGCTGCTCATTGCAAGGCACAGATCAGTCTGTGGCACATATTCAGAGAGCTCCATATGTTTCATATAGTCCTGTGATGTACGTTTCAGGTCATTTACACCCACATGGATTATGGTAGTCACGAGCTCCTGCACCCCCCCCCCCCCGGATTTTGAATTTAAAAAAAAATTTGCAATGTTGGTCTTCAGTGCGTATTTATACTAGAGAACTCCAAGCTCTCCATTTTTTAAAAAAGTCTGCCATTTACTAAGCAAATGACACTCTGGTGAGGTAGTATATCCAACTCATACACACACACATGCCACAGCAGATGTAAAGTCATTCCACTCTTGTGTGCGAAATTTAAAATAGCCATTCCAGTAAGAGAGAAAGTAAGGTGTGTGTGTGTGTGTGTGTGTGTGTGTGTGTGTGTGTGTGTGTGTGTGTGTGTGTGTGTGTGTGTGTGTGTGTGTGTGTGTGTGTGTGTGTGTGTGTGTGTGTGTGTGTGTGTGTGTGTGTGTGTGTGCAGGTTTTTAAAATACCTCTCAACTGTCCAGATTTAGCCTCATAGATTTGGTCAGTTTATCATAAAATTTGTCGTTTTCTGGCAATTTGTGGAAGATTGAAGTCACTAAATAATGACATATATATGAGTTTGACTTCACATCCTTCAGAAAATGCATGCTAACACAAATCCTGTTATTCTAGCAACTAAGTTAAAATTAGCAATATTTAAAATCTGTCCCTATTTTTGGGCCATTGTATCCCCATTATTTTAGGCTTTGTCCAGATTTCTTGCACTAAGAGGTTGAGAGGTATACATACCTCTCAACTGTCCAGATTTTTGCCTCATATTTTTGGCTTACATAAAATTTGTGGTTTTCTGGCAATTCACAGAGGACTGAAGTTACTAAATAATGACACATATATGAGTTTCAGACTCCATATCCTCCAGAAAATGCATGCTAATACAAATCCTGTTATTCTAGTAACTTTCTAAGTCTCTTAGAGCAATTTTTAAAATCTGCCCCTATTTTCCTATCTTCATCCCCCAATTTCTTATGCTAAGAGGTTGAGAGGTATGGAGGTATGGTATGCAATGCCCTAGTTGGGGGGGGGGCAGGTAAGTCAATTAACATGATCAGGCTTTACCCTGAAATTTGGTTACAGGTGACAAGAGCCTGAATCCTCAACACCAGCTACCAGACTGCAGAAGAAATTGTGTCCAAGATGCCATTTCTCAGAATATTCCCTTTACTCTGAGATATGATGATCTCGGATTAGGTATATACAAGTTCGGGGGGCTTCTCTCCCACATGGGGGTGTAGATGGGCTTGACCCCTGCAAAAAGAAGTTTTAAGGAAAAGAGAGATTTTCAAGATATGCTGTTCTCCAGGTTTTCAGTCTTTCTCAGCTTTCTATAAGTAGCTGATGACCCACATATTACTAACATCATGGGCTCTAGAAGGAGCAGGTGGGAGGGATAAGAGTGAGTGAGTGATCCATATTGTTTCATATATCCTGAAAGTAAGGTAGAAGCATCAGTTACTACATTGTCTGGCATCTGCAGAAGTGCAACTAAATCACCGGCAGAAGTGCAGCTCTATCACCTGCAGCAGGAAGCCTAGTGATACCAGCACTGTGAGCATTGTGAGCACTGTGATCAGTGTGATCACTGTGAGCACTGTGAGGAGTGTGAGCACTGTGAGCACTGTGATCAGTGTGAGTACTGTGATCAGTGTGAGCACTGTAAGCACTATGAGCAGTGTGAGCACTGTGATCAGTGTGAGCAATGTGAGCAGTGTGAGCACTGTGAGCACTGTGAGCACTGTGAGCATTGTGAGCACTGTGAGCATTGTGAGCACTGTGAGCACTGTGAGCAATGTGAGCATTGTGAGCACTGTGAGCAATGTGAGCACTGTGAGCATTGTGAGCACTGTGAAGGAGTATGAGCACTGTGAGCATTATGAGCATTGTGAGCAATCTGAGCACTGTGAGGAGTGTGAGCACTGTGAGCACTGTGAGCATTGTGAGCAATGTCAGCACGGTGAGCACTGTGAGCATTGTGAGCATTGTGTGCACTGTGATCAGTGTGAGCACTGTGACCACTTTGAGGAGTGTGAGCAGTGTGAGCATTGTGAACACTGCGAGCATTGTGAGCAATGTGAGCACTGTGAGCACTGTGAATACTGTGAGCATTTTGAGGAATGTGAGCACTGTGAGCAATGTGAGCACTGTGAACACTGTGAGAATTGTGAGCAATGTGAGCACTGTGATCAGTTTGAGCACTGTGAGGAGTGTGAGCACTGTGAACACTATGAGCACTGATCAGTGTGAACACTGTGAGCACTGTGAGCAATGTGAGCACTATGACCACTGCTAGCAATGTGAGCACTGTGAGCACGGTGATCAGTGTGAGCACTGTGATCAGTGTGAGCAATGTGAGTACTGTGAACGCTGTAAGCACTACAAGCACTGTGAGCACTGTGATCAGTGTGAGCACAGTGATCAGTGTGAGCAATGTGAGCACTGTGAACATGGTAAGCACTACGAGCACTGTGAGCACTGTGAGCATTGTGATCAGTGTTTGAGCAATGTGAGCAGTGTGAGCACTGTGAGCGCTGTGAAAACTGTAAGCACTATGAGCACTGTGAGCACTGTGAGCACTGTAAGCAGTATGAACACTGTGAGCAATGTGAGCAATGTGATCAGTGTGAGCACTGTGAGCACTGTGAACACTATGAGCACTGTGAGCACTGTGAGCAATGTGAGCACTGCGAGCACTGTAATCAGTGTGAGCACTGTGATCAGTGTGAGCAATGTGAGCACTGTGAACACTGTAAGTACTATGAGCACTGTGAGCACTGTGAACACTGTAAGCACTATGAGCACTGTGAGCACTGTAAGCAGTATGAGCACTGTGAACAATGTGAGCAGTGTGATCAGTGTGATCACTGTGAGCACTTTGAACACTGTAAGCACTATGAGCACTGTAAGCACTGTAAGCAGTATGAGCACTGTGAGAACCATGAGCACTGTGAGCACAGTGATCAGTGTGAGCACTGTGAGCACTATGAAGAGTGTGAGCGCTGTGATCAGTGTGAGCAATGTGAGCACTGTGAGCCACTGTGATCACTGTGTGGAGTGTGAGCACTGTGAGCACTGTGAGCTCTGTGATCAGTGTGAGCAATGTGAGCACTGTGAACACTGTAAGCAATGTGAGCACTGTGAGCAATGTGAGCACACTGATCAGTGTGAGCACTGTGAGGAGTGTGAGCAATGTGAGCACTGTAAACAGTGTATGCACTACAAGCACTGTGAGCAATGTGAGCACTGTGATCAGTGTGAGTACTGTGAGGAGTGTGAACACTGTGAACACTGTAAGCACTATGAGCACTGTAAGCAGTATGAACACCGTGACCAATGTGAGCAGTGTGATCAGTGTGAGCACTGTGAACACTGTAAGCACTGTGAGCACTGTGAGCAGTGTAAGCAGTATGAGCACTGTGAGCAGTGTGAGCACTATGAGCACTGTGAACAGTGTTTCACTTAGAAGAAAGTTGGCATGTGCAGTAGTGAACATGCAGTGCCTTAAAACAACAACTGTAAAGCTTGCAATGCCACCGTGAGTTTAAGGGAGGTAGGAGTATAACCAAAAAAAACCCTCCCCTTCCAGTAGATGATGGAACAACTCTCAACACCTGATTCTTGTCTTCCGGGGTGATGAATAGGCCTATGCATTGGACTATTGCCTCTGGATGGTACAAATGGATCAAATGGATGTTTGAGCAGGTGGTTTGATTATTATTGTGTGGGTGGTAGCCCCACAAAATATTGCAAAATGATTAGTACTTTTATGAAGGGTTATTGTAGTTGTTCTCCTAGAAGATATATTTTAAGAGTCTGTACTTTTGTACATTCCATAATCAATAAAGTGTATCATACAAAAGCTTATGTAGACTGTAGCACTAATGCTTACTTTATGTAGAAACATGCAAAGCACGTTCTGTTTTCCATGTTTAAAAGAATGTCAGTGCAAAAGAATTTATGAACATCTGCATGCCATCAGAAGGAAAAAAAAATGAAACTGCATTATTTAATCCTTCTAAGTGTTGCATGAGGATTTTCTTTTTCAAGTTCTGAAAATTTGACAAACTCCTGTGAGGACAGCAATGTAAATACAGTTTTATAAACAAATGCATACAACTGGCAAGCAGGTCTTAATGCATAAAAATATCATATTCTAATCCCTTTCAGTGACCAACAGAGATAAAGTCATGACTATGGGCTAGGTAATGCAGATTCAATTACCAGCTCAAGTGACTAATGAAGGTGCAGAGAGATGGATGTGCCCATCCTGGAGGGAGGGCACTCATCACTGATGCTCTTTAAAGGGATGCATGGCCCAAAGTGGTGATTTGCCCTCAGACAAACCCCACAAGTGAGGGGAGTAAGTAAAGGGAGTGGGTAGAGCATCTAAAGAAAAAACCCAAATGGAGGCACATTTGGCCAAGTTCCCAACACCCCCTTAGGATCCACGGCTGACTCCAGCAATACTGGAGTATGTCCAGGAAATCAGAGTATGGCTGGTGTACCCAACATGGATGGGGGCACTGGGGGGGCCAGGCTGGTAGTATGAGTTCCGAAGGGATCAAATATAGGTATAGATAGATATCTCATCATAGCCTAAAGGAAATTATTAAATCAAAGTTCACTTTAAATGTGAAGAGTTTACACTCTCCTATAAATGTTGTCTTTTATTGGTTTATTAATTTTTTAATTAGTATATGCAGTAGATATAATTATAATGACGGGAATGAAGAAAGGCAGCCTGAAAAAGCATTTATTAGATACAAAATGCTTACGGTTTGTTACTTATTAACGTTTTTGGAATTAATAATTGACGTATTAACATTACTAACCATGCTGTCATTTTAGTTGTATATTACGTTTTCTTAGCCATGTTCTGTTAGTACCGACATGGAGAGTTTGTGCATTGGTGGTAGAATGTGTCAAATGTTTTACTGAAGTCTTACATAAAAGAACCAATCTCCCATTGTTCAACTGCTCCATAATGCATTTGTTTACGTAGAACAAAACTGTTCCAACTCCATAGCTTCAAAGGACAAGAATTCATGCAAACCTTGAGCATCACATACACAGCTCTCTCCACAACTTTTGTTGTGGAATTGACTAATGTTGCTGGACAGTAATTGTTCATCTCTTTAGTTTCACTCCCTTTATGCAAAGGTCTAATGAATGTTTCCTTCCACTTGAATGACTCTGAGCCTTCTCCTTGAAACCCATGTTAAGGAGTGTAGTAATAGCTAGAATCAAAACTAAAAGAAAATAATTCCAAAAATAATAGAAGCATGAATTACAAAGCCTGTTTAATGAGTGTGCTAAAGCCATTACTAAAAGGATATTTAATCCGTGGTGTTACATTATTTGAAGATATTGAGTGAATAAAGTTTTTAAGTGTATTTGCACAGCTGGTGTCTTTTGTTTAATATCCCATATAAAGGCATGACTGCTCTTTCTCTGATCAGTTTTTGACATTCTTTAATTTCGCCAAATCTTAGCTTTTTACATACTAAGACCGAACTGGACCCCATCCCTAAGTCAGGGTATAACTAAAGTTCATTAAATCAGTTATGCATCTGTGTTTGATGTCTGATAAGAATATTCTTCTCAGCACTCACAATCAACCCATAATTGTCTCTTTTTGATTAGTTCCTTTGTGAAATTACGGAGTTCCTTATATTTTTTGTAAACCTGCACTCATCCCATCCAGGGCATATCAGAAAAAGCATAGTGTGAACTGTCCCTAGACAGAGGAGATAACAAAGTATAGGACATCATCCAGGGAGTGTGTCATATGAGGAACCTTCCAAATGAGGTTAAGGCAGCATTGCTTAAATCTGTCAAAGCTGTATTTATGCATTGACCTGACATAGAAAAAATTTGGCCTGGATGTGTTGTGGCTCCTCAGACACATAAGTAAATCAGCATCACTGAAATAATAGTAGGACCCAACTTAACAGAATAAATGGAGATACACAGCACCCTGTCAATAGCAGTCTTCATCTCCCCAGTACTGGGTCCACTCTAGTGATAAGAGATTTGACCTGAGTAGGCTATGTAAATTCAAATTAGCATTTAAGAAGGAGTCAGAGGTTAGATCCCTCCTAATCCTGCATTTTGTCTTAATGTTATGTGGTACCTGTCACTTTAAGATTCAGTTTGCATGCTGGCAAGAAAATTTCAGTGTACACAAAGCTCAGTTTTAGAGTTTTACGGTTACTAACCTAATAATCTTGGACAGCTGAAGTGGATCTTAGTTGTAGCTGAGTGTATTCCACAACAGCATTGGTATTCCAACAATGTGTTTGTCGCAGTTATCCTGGACATTAGTAGCCAGGACAGTGATTTTCATATCAGAAATATGTGGTTTGGACCAGTGTTTTTTTTTTTGCCAGTTATGCCTTGTTGAGGGAGTGAAGTTCCATTGTCTTGTTACATACTCCGTGGGACAGATAATTAATAATATGAACTCCAGTCCCTACTAGGGACTGTAAAAGATGAGCAGTTATTAAGGTGTAAGTTACTACAAGTCAGTAATGAGTTTATTTTATTTTATCTTGCATTTGCTTACTGGGTTTATCCAACTAGATTTAATAAGAAAAAAAAACTTTTCAGTGGAAGCTCTGGGAGAAAAGCTCTAATATAGCACAAACATTTTTAAACATTCAGTAATATACACGAACAGACATAAAGTCATATACGTTAAAAATCACACATACATTTGGTAATGAGATTACATTAATTGAAATAAAGGCAATGATTACAGTATAAAAATAATTATGTATTTAGTAGATGTTGAACATTCAGCAACTGAACAGGTGTATGAGTGAGTTATTAAATAGACAATAGACCTTATGATTAGTGATTAGAATTTCAAGGAAATAGAAATGAGGGAAGGAATAAGGCAGAAAACGTTAATATTGTAATTAAGAAGTGGGGGTATTAAGCAGGTTCAGAGGCAATTATATATGGTTATCATAAGGTTTATATTAGAAGTATAGAGGTGGGGTGAGAAGCAGTGTTACAAAACTATGTATATGCCTGGGCGATGCTAGTAAAACTATTCAGACATTGGTGAAGATAGCCCATGGGGTACAGGATTCTGAGTGAGAAAAATGGGTTGGTGATATGGCAATATGAAGATAACAGAGGCATTTATCCTGGAGATATATAGGGACAGAACCATTTATTTGATAGGCGAAGATTTAGTTGTGCCTTAAATAAGCTTGTATTCTGAATCTATTTCATTGGTAGTAAGATGTGGTTCCATAGTTTGGATGCACTACCTGAGTATAGGGTTCCCCTTCAGAAGCCCGAATGATCATTAGCTCAAAATTCATAAGCCTGAAACCAAAAGCCTGAAAACTCAAAAGCCTGAAACTCAAAAGCCTGAAAACACAAATAATGCTAATATGCCAGTACAAAGACACTACTATCTACCCACTTACCTTAACCCAAACCCTAACCCTAAGGTCCGTCACTATCGCACACTTACCTAACCCGCACCCTAACCCTAACTCATTTAAACCACCCCAACCCTAAAGTCTGCCACTATCGTACACACACCTAACCTGCGCCCTAACCCTAACTCACTTAATCCACCCCTAACTCACTTAACCCACCCCTAACCCTAACGTAAAAACAATCGCACACTTACCTGAACCTAAACCGTAACCTTACACCACAGGGCTAAAAATAGCGAAGCCACATTAAAGTCAGTATGTGTATTTTGTGTTTTCAGGCTTTTGGGTTTCAGGCTTTTGAGTTTTCAGGCTTTTGGTCTTGGGCTTATGAATTTTGAGCTTATGAACATTCAGGCTTCTGAAGGGGAACCGAGTATAAATAGTCACCTGCAGTATTAGGTGATTTGGTTATGGTGATTAGTGATTTTTTGAGTATAAAATTCTGCCTGGGGAGAAGTGATGTATTAAGTGGTTAAGGGCATAGTAATTTATTTTAGCTTGTATAGATGTCTTTGCCTTGCAGTTAGCTGAGGAAAATGTAGGTGATGTGGTAGTTCTAACTAGTTTATTTCTTTGAGGATTAGAAAGTGGTGTGTTCTGTTGTTACAGTTTACTGTAAATCTGGCTATTTTGTTGCAACATTTGACAGCTTTGGACAGCTGTGAGATTTAACATTTGGTGAAGATTGAGGTAACATAGAGTAGAGATGGCAATAAGAAAGCAGACGCTATAAATATTATGACTGTTTCAGTGAGCTAGATTTTTACTCTTTATAATGTACCTAGTTTTTGATAATTTACGTGTGGTCAGCTTTCAACTGGTTAGCTATGACACCCATTCATTTTGTGCGCTTTGCTTGGGGTTGCTTGTTCTATCACAGCATTGTTGGCACTGATGACAACGAATAGTATTGTTTTGGTAGAGATCTGTTTGGGGGTGAAGAGCAGTATTTAAGCTATTTTAGGGTTTAGAAGTAGCTGGGAATTATTTAACCATGTTTCAGTTGATAAAAAGGATTGTTTTGAAAGGTCTTAGAGTTTATAAGATCACAGGATCATAGGAGATCACTAGACTATTGATCAGGAGGTCATTTCAAGCCTAGCCATTTCATCCCAATGTAATACCATAGAAATGTTACTTAATACCCAAGATTGCATTTAATAATGACAACCCATGTCCACAGAGAGATTTGGCTGAGCAGATTTGGGTTGAGTCATCAGTGTATAGAACTAGGGTAGCATTTTTGTTGCGGTGTAGAGGTTATTGCTGAATATATTGACAAATACTGGGCCAAGTATAGATCCTTGAGGCACACCAATAGTTACTGGTAAAAACCTGGAAAAATAATTTTTCCATTTCACTGTTTGTCTTCTGTTTGAGAGGTACCTATGGAACAATTGCAGTGAAGAGCTGGTGAGCCCTAAGGATTAGAGTTTATGTCAGAATTTCTGGTGGGAGGCAGTATTAAAAGCTACTGATAAGTCTGAAAAGATGGTGGAAACTAGGCTTTTGGCATTTCTTTGGATGTTAATAGTATTAACACTGGCATGGTAACACTGCTTATATGAAACAAACTGTGGGAAATGAGAACTCCTAGTTCCATATGAATAACTAGTCACTAAAATTACTCCTATTTGGAAAGCAGTAGTAGAAATGCCTGATGGTGCCCAGTCGTTCTGATAGATACATATGTCAAAGGTCACAAAGAAAATGAAAGCCTGTGAAGCATTCCTAACTGGTGAGACTGTCAACACAGAGAAGAGAGACTATGAGCTGCTTCCAATAGTCCAGTGCTTGATACCCTCAGCCTCCATTTGCCTACTGTGTGACTCTGAGCAAGTTGCTTAAGAGATAATTGGGTAACTGGCCTAGGCTACTCAGTGGTTTCCTGGACCTAATGCGTAGTAACTCCCTATGAACCTACAAACCCACAACTGTGCATTTGACAATCACAGGTAGTTTCCCTGTGCTTTACAAGCCCTGTATTAACACTGCGTGCCACCCATGAAGATGAAGAAACTAAGACGCTCCAGAAATAAACACTACATATAACACCCAGCTTATACTACTAGCAATGCAGAAGAGAAATGGATAATATTTTGCTATAACCTCTTTTATAATATTGATTTGAACACCACATATTCCACACCGTGCACTAAGTGACAATATTTACAGAGCACCAGTAATGATGCAATCAACATACTGATAATGTAGACCCACAATCACACAACCTTGCTGTTTCCACAAACCTCATGGTCTTCACTTTGTGTCCGTAACGCCATGCCTTATCTTTATTTCTTACATATCATTCTGCCATCGATAGTTGCGCCCCGCTATCCCATATCTCTCTGCACCTTCCTAGCACAGGTGAGAGACCCAAAGTATTGGGTTTGAAAAGTCTGAAATGTACATTGTGATTCAAACAAATCAACGGTGAGTTTTCAAATCTGTTGAACCATTAAAGTATTTGTAGCCCTGGCAGAAGGTGCTACAACCCTCTGCACGTCTGCTACTTATGTATGTATATACTAACTCCATGACCACTGTACCTTGGATAAGGGAGAAGACTCTGTGAACCTACAGTGTCAAACTTAGCATATGTGCCCTAACATTTTCAAATGAACTTTAGTTATTATGGGGATCACCTTTATGAGTTTCAAACCTTCAACAAACATCAATTCTCTCCTTATTATCCTTTTTTGCTTTATTTACCCTCTTTACCTCTGCCTCAATCTTCTCTCACACCTGCCTCTTTTCTCCTGCTTGGATATGTCATTCTTATACCAACCCATTATGACCATCAGCATCTACCTTTCCTTTCAAGACCATCCTTCGTGTCTCCTTTGTAATAATAAGCTTGGTTTCCAGCACTACGGAACCCAGTACAAACATATCTAGGGAACTGGATCATGTACTATGGCCATTTTTTTTGTGCTGCTTTGACATTATGTTGTTTATATATTATTTCCAGCTATTTTATCTGTAATTGTATTACAGTCTATTTCATACTTTAAAAACTGTGCCTGCTTTTTGACTTATGACCATCTTATGCAGATTGTCGTAAAAATATTTTTGCAGTGTTTTTGTAACATTTGGAAATTTTCTCACTAGAACTGCACAAAAATGGACATTTTCCAGTTTGACATACTGAGTTAATAAATATAATATGCCTGTTTGTTAACCAGGCAGATCTAGTGGACATAAAGTCCCTTTTCAGTAGTGACCTGGGAGCAATGTCTGATTAAGTAACTTGGTCAAGGTCACACAGCAGGGAAACAGCTGTGGGAATCAAGCCCAGTACCCTAGAAACTACAGCTTGCAATCTTAACCTCAGCACCAACTGCAAAATATGAAGTCACTCACCTCCATCTACCAGCTCTTACTGTCTTTATACCTCCATAACATCCACAATTGATCAGCCCCTTCCTCTTCTAACAGACTAGTGTCTACTTCAACAGAACATTAAGGACCATAAGTTTTAAAACACTTCCTGAAAAGTCAAAGACCAAAAAAAAGTCTTCCGAGAAAAAAAAGCTCTAAACAACACACTAACTGTAACTGCAACAAGGAACTTACTACACTTCCAGTTTTTGTGTGAAACTTGCTGAGGTAGTATTAAATACCATTGCAAATGCAAAATGAAGATTCAGCATTGTTGTAAAAGCTATAATATAACTCATGGTTTCTTAAGTAAATTCCAAGACTGCATTTGGTCCTGAATGGCAGCTGCTGATCGAGCTTCATAGCAGCTTGCACCCAGGGCATCCACCCCTTTGTCTTGCCCTACTTGTACCTCTGCCCAGATCTTACATATCCCTGCTTTCATTTTACTTCTACTTTGTGTACGCTACCTTTCTCTTATATTCCACATCTAGCTATATGCCCTCCAAACCATTCAGTCTTCTCATCTTGTATTTCTTCGTTTCCTCTTACTGACGACTCAGCCTTAAGATACCTGCTGACCCTCCTGTGACCTTCCTGATTACTGCCACTACCAAGCTTCATGTTCGCATCGTCATTACATTTCAATCATTTCCTCAGTGATTTGAAAATACTGTAGAAAGATGCCACTATGAATATAACGTTCAGTCTTCCAGACAAGTTCTGATATTCCTGAAAGACATATTAGTGGGTAGAACATTGCCATAAGCATAAGGCATTAGAACACAAGAGGAAAGACAGAGATATAATGCTTCTTCTTTAAGTGCCAAGACCGCATATGTTCATTTGACTTGTATGCGCAAGTTATATACTACATTATTCCTTTGTTAAAAAAAGACTATATATCCTTTTAAAATATGATGCATTTTATGTAACTGACTTTTAAAAACGACCTGTCAGTGAGTCATTGGAAAATTAAGCAATAACCCACACCTAGGTGTGGGTAACCCACGGTTGGTGTGGTTTGGTCACGAGGGCAAAGCCCGAGTGGCCAAACAAAGACAACCATGGGTAAATCCAGCAATACCCAGAAGTGGGTTATTGCTATTATACATTGACATTATTTAAGAAAAAAATAATTACTTTTCTTAAATAATGGCATTGTATAATGCCTCCTTGCTGCCCTTCCGCAGCTATAAAGTATTCTGCGACAGTTCTGATGTACTGCACATGTGTATGGTTATGCAGTACATCAGAACTGTGTGTGTGGAAGCAATGGAGAAAGGAAGATCTCCGTTGCTTTTAAAAACTTGTCTCGCTATGTTAAAAGAGTTTAACATAGTGAGATAGCTTTAAAAAAAGTAACGGAGATTTTCCTTTCTACGTTGCTTTTTTTAAGATATCTCGCTATGTTAAACTCATTTAACATAGCAAGATAACAGCAACGGAGCTCTTCCGTTCTCTGTTGCTGTCCGAAAAAAAAAAAAGACATACTAATGGAAAAAGTCTGGGCGACCGGACCTTTTTCCATTAGTATAAGTCTTTAATTTACAATGTGCACACTGACCAATCAGCGTGCACATTTTGGAATATTAATGGGGGGTCATTGTATAATACAGAATAATGAGAACCCTGAAGAAATTAAAAGTTAATTGTTATCTTTGGGCATTTTGAAAAGCCATTGAATTTGTGTGGCTTTTTAATAAATTGATCATATCTGGTATAGCTGTCACTTTGTACAGCAGAAGCAAATGTGCCTTAATTGTAATGCTCAGAACTCTAGAAATAAAATTATAAAGTCGTGGCTGTCTCAGCTAAGGACAATTTTGTGGTATGTCAGACACAGCATCCGACAAGTCTGAACCATGTCTGTCTGTCTGTCTAACGTAATCCTGATTCAGCAGACATTTGTCTGTGATTTCTCCTACAAAACTGTATAGTTTCTTCTCGTACAATGTAGGATATTGAACTTTGGTAATGGTGAGCCACAGCTGCTTGCAAATCATTTTCATAACCAAAATACTAATTTAATGTCACCTTAAATGTCGTACTTCTTTAAGACAAGGTAAGATTCCAGCACTTCTGTCATTGTACTGTTTCTGGTTGTCTTTTTCTAGAAATTTTCAAAGATTGTGTTCTACTCTATGATGCCAACAAAGTAGAGCATTTCTGTAGTCTAAATACTAGATGATTTTCTGTTTGATGTGACACATTACATTTTTCAACATATTTTTCACTGTCTGTATCATATGTCCCACTTGCTCATCTAACATGTGATACCTTCATCTCAATGTGATGTGTTGAAACTCAGGTTCTTAAAGTATTTAAAATCTTATCAGCTAGAATGAGGACCATTATCTAACACCACTTAGGAATGCATGCCACGTGTTCCAAACATTGGTTTTATGTATTACTCTCTATGGCTGGCATTTCTTTCATTTGCACATTTTCTAGGTACTTTATACAGTAGTCAACGTACAGAAGAAAGTTCAAATAATTAGGCAGAAACAAGTCAAATCTTACGTTTGTCCAGGGTAATACTAGAATCTCATGACTTATCAATTCTTCTCTCTGGTTTTGATTTCTAAGCATACCATACAGCAAACAGTTTTACACTATTTCCTTTAATTGGGCTGACATGTTAGGCCGATAAATTGTATTTTTTTCTTTCCACTTAAATATTCCCAAATGAGACTCATGGATTTTCAGAAGCATTTGTCTGTGCAGTTCTGACAGAATTATGGCATTCTCATCTTTAACCAGTGTACCTAGAATACATAATTTTTCTCTGAAGATATAGTAAAGCTGAATCTGTAGCTGTAGATGATTTACACTGTCTGGCCACCTTAACATTACAGCTTCTCTTAGTTGCATTTCTGCATCTTCTCTGGTAGCTGTCTTTAGTTCTTGCAGTTTCCCAGGTGTCAGCAGAATTTGTGTTGCATCCCGAAGGACTTCCAGATTTTCCTCTACCAACTCCCCACAGGACTCATTTAGATAAGGTCAGCTACACATAGGAAAATATGCATCACTATTCCTGGTATATATTGCACGTTTATATCATACGTCTGATGAGTCAGCAACATTCTTTGTAGTCTTCAGGTGCTTCAAACAATGATTTTCTGAAAAAAAGTCTTTTCAAAGAATTATAATCTGTCTCTTACTTTGATATGTTTTATGTAAACATAACCATGAAAATTCTGAGAACCTAAGACAATAGCTATCATTCTGTATTAGTTTTACGTACCTGTTTGCATATCTGACAGAATTCCTGACATAAAGACCATAACTCTGCCTTTTTGTAGTAATATTGGGCCTAGCCTATTTTCATTTGCATCCGTCTAATGCATTGCATACAGTACAATGTGAATCAGAATATTTAGTTGTTGGTGCAGTGTTTTGGTCTTTTTTGCAGACTAATTTTGCTCTGCTGACCAACCCCATACTATATCCTGCTCAAGTAGCTTTCTTAGAGATACTGTTGTATCTGACAGGCGATTTATGAACTTGGAAAGGCATTGTACCATCCTCAAAAAATGACAGCAAATGAAGGATCGCATGGAGGAATCTGCATATTTCTAATAGGATGTATTTTATCAGTATCTGGCTTTTATCTTTTATCCATTACAGTCAGACTATGTTCCACGCACGTCAGGAATGACACATGAATATGATATTGTGCTTCAAACCTTGTGACATTATTCTGTCTATTACCTTAATCAGTTTGATGTCATATTTTTACTTGGTAAGACCCCAGACCAAGAAGTCATCAATTATGGCTACAACTCCACCAAAGTCTTCAACATTATCAACTACAACTTTTGCAAGACTTCTAGAGTGGAAGAAATGTCAAATGGTAGTCTCAGAAATGTAAATTTTCCCAATGAAGCATTAAAGATGCATAATTAGAGCTTGTTTCATTTTAATGGTAATCTGTTTCAGTTTGCCCCAAATCCTCAATGTGTTATTTTTTTACCTGCATTTGATTTTATGGTATATATTGTGTGCATCTGTTGTTACTGTATTTCTTTGTGACACTAACAGTGTTGGCTATGTAATTTTTTTTTCAGATTACTGCACTACCCCAGTAAATAAACATAAATTAATTAATACATTAATTAACAAATAAATGAATGAGAATGCATATTATAGATAGCAAGAACTGAAGGCAATTTAAGCAATAGCAGTGACGTTTGTAGAGCACCCTACTCTGTCAGTATCCATTGGAGAATGACACAGAAAGTCACTTTGTCTTGCATCAAAGTAGTTGGTGTGCTGTCAATCCACTCTGTAGATCAGTTTGTGTAATGAGTGCACCTGATGGTTCCCTCTGCTAAGCTCTTGTTCTGTCTTTTCTCTGTCTTTGTGATACATATAATCACAGATACAGATTCTACAGACACTGTAATGCAGCATTCTGCCCTCAAATATCATGGACCCTCCAATCCATCAGAATAGCCCACAAAGACATCAGTTTTAGTTTTATCTTGTCAGAAATGATATGTCTACATTTCCAGTGATTCCAATAAAACATATATTTTTCTACTGTCTCAATTTTTTCTGCTGATCTTTCTGTGTGAAGAAACATTAAAATGCTGCATTTTATTGTTTTCTAACACTTTACTGTCAAATTGTGATTGTTTCTGTACTGTTATTGATTTAATACTACCCTCACTCACACATTAGCTGTCTGCTCAAAGGTTCTGACTGCGTCTGTGAACATACATCTGCTCCATTTTTTCTATTTTTATTGTACTGCTTTTGTGACTCAGTGCTCGCCTGTATATACTGAATTCTCCTAATCATAGCCCTAGACACACACATGCATTTTTACCAAGGAAATAGGGCAGCTTTAAATAAGACAGGAGTGCTGCTACTTTAAAAAAAGCTGCTTGTATACTCTTAAATATGGTTCAATCATATTTGACCCATAGGTGGCTTTTGTTAATGTCTAGTGTATTATAACACTAAACATGCAGATTCAGATAGCTTGAAGTTTATAGCCAAACTTCTAAAGGTAAAGTCAGACTATATATATCGTCATGGTTTTACCATATAAACAGATCATGGACTACTTCTTGAAGGAAACACATGGTTCTCCAAAGACACAGCACTATAGTGCTACTGAGGCCATATCAGTATACATTTTTTTGATAATCAGGAAAGAGCAATGATATTGTTACTCTTAGAAAGTTACTTTAACTATTCCAATAAAGCTTACACTGAAAACATATGCATTGTGAATGAGGGTTCCATCCATATGAACAAACTAAACAAAGAACTTCCAGCTTGCTACAAATTCATGAAAGGCTAGCTTTGTAATAACTGAGCCAAACTTTATTCTGTATTGTTCTAGATGGCTGGCCTTAAGTGTCAGAGAAGGATGTGTATTCTGTGGATCTAGAGTCATAGATCATCTGTATTCTTTTTTCTGTACTCCTGAAAGGTTACCTAAATTCATCTTGGAATACCTGGAATAAAAAATTGGTTAGATAATATGTATAGTTGTCTGGCAAAGGTTAAGATGTGGAAAATGAATCACAACTGTGTGGTGAGTGAGACGTAAACAATAAATCACAACTCAATGTCCTCATATACCCATGGGCATGGCCTGAATACCTGTGTTGTAGGTAAAATGTGGACTACACTGGCTCTTTCCCTAGAACAGTTGTCTTAGCTTCAATTAATCTCCACTCAAAGTCGATGGATATGCATGCCCTTAATTAATTTATATCTCAAGCAACCACTAAAAAACTAAGACTCCACTTTTGTATCCATTACAATCCAGAAATTTCAATTTGCAGTAAAGGATTTTCTTGCACTAGTGCAATATAACTTCCCCTTCATTTAATATTGTATCTGTTATTCAGTACATTCACCAATGCATGCCATAAGACCTCTAAACATGCCTCTCTTGCACAGTATGCAGATGACTCCACCGTCTACTCCACTACAATCCTCAGTACACCCAAAAAAAATTACTCAAGGCTCTTTCTCTTCCACTGAAACTTGGGTATTAAACACCCATCCCCACTCAACCCCCCCCAAAAAAACAACCTCATGTTATTCACATCAAAACATTTTACAGAACTAAATCTCTGTTTTAGCATTGCCAATACAAACAGCACAACCCTAGAACTAGTATTCCAACCAAAATTACTTCATGTCATAACAGATGAAAATATGAAATCTGACCGCCACACAGCTCAAGTCGCAAAAAAAAAATGGAGCCCTCTATAGATTAAAATCATGCCTTACAAAAATGTTAGCCTCTACCTATCTAATACCCTTTATTCTATAAGCATATCCTATCCTTACAAATCATAAATCAACCCTAAAATTTAAACTAGATAAAATTGTTAAATTTGCTACAAATCCGTGTCCTACTCCTAACCCTGAAAGAATTAAACTTACTAGATCTTCCAAATCAATCTGTCTGTACATGTTTACTAACTACTCACACTCTTCTGCATCACCCAGAATACTGCCCAGCTCCCCAAAATGCATGACACAACTAATCACCAGGCAGAAATCTTCACTTTAGCAATCAATCTCTTTTTATGACAAAGCAAAAAACTCATCTGGCAACTCTTTATACTCTAACTATGCACAAAGCTGCGTAAGTGCATACCAATATATCTAAAGCAAATAGAAAAACACCCTAGGTTTAATTTACAGCTAAAGAACACTTGAACCAGTTGTGGCCATGTTCATGCCATACTCCAGATTGACTCCAGCCATAACAACATAACACTTCCTCCTGTTCAAACTTAGAAAAAAAACAGCAACAAGTAAATACATGCAACTCTCCAAAATGGACAGACCCCTTCACAAACCAGGCACAGTCCAGAAGTAATCCAAAGTAAAACCAAGTATTCCAGCTGTAAAATGTTCCACTGTTGTAAAATAAAAAACACAATCCAGATGTAAAAACCTACTACACTTTATTTCTGTTAAGCACTTTTCGTCTCACTTATAGCGAGACTTCTTCAGACCACATACAGTTACATCACACTGTGGTATAAAACCTGTTCCACTCTCAACTTCCCTTCAATTAATTACACAAGTAAACTGTGCTGCTTGATTAGTAATTGATAAATGATACATCAATTAAGTTAGTGTTTCACTGTTACTTGATTTCAATAAATGAAGCTCCTGAATAATGTGCTGTGTGTGTTGCTTACATTAAAAATATGTAGGCTCTTGCTGAAATACATGTACTTGCATCGTACCATATTCCTCCTGTTCAATTTTTCTCTCTCCTCTGATTTTCAACTCTTTAGCCCCTTAACGGACTTCAGGAACTCTCCTGCATAAATGAATATTTAGCTTTATATGACTTGCTTTGTAAAGTAAATATTATGTGTAAAGCTTTCTCATATTTTTAAGGCTGTGTCTATATAACGTCTGATGTCTGCACTATGCGATCACTACTTAAATGCATGTATTTTGTGTGGAGCTTTTCTCCCCAGGCGTCCAGTGAAAAGGGGCATGCAAGACATTATTAAATGGTGCTGTGTAATCATAATTAAGCAAAATCCACAAGTGGGTGTGGGTATATCAGGATTTGCCCATGGTTGGCATGGTTTGATCACAAGGACATAGCCCAAGTGGTTAAACAATGCCAACGTGGGTAAATACTGATACACCCACACCCATGAGTGGATTATTGCTATTATACAATAACATTTTTAAGGAAGAAATTGCTTACCTGTCTTAAATAATGTCTTTGTATAATGGTGCTGTAGTGTTCCTCTATGTTGTTTTCTGTTCTTCCACATTTTCTGATGCACTGCGGATGCATATGGGACTTATGTTGTTTTTTTTGTTTATTTTTTGTTGAAGAGAAGCAAAATGGAGAAAAGATAATGTCCGTTGTTGGTTTTACCATAGATTCTGTGAAGGATGTGAAGGCTAAATCTGAAATGCATGTCATTATTTAACGACTTCAACCCCAGTGGCTTTGGAATATAGGAATACTATGTGGCAAAAGTCTGGACATTCTGTGAAGATCAGGACAGTTGAGATAAGAGTGTCTGCTGAGATTTAAGGAGGTACGGTGCAGAAATACAGAATTTTTTTGTATTTTGTTCTGCCCTCCTTAGCATATTCCAATAGAAAAGTCTTGTAGCTCAATGGTACTTTAGCTGCCGGACTTTTTTCTGTTGGTGTATCCTCTATTTACAATGAGCGTGCTGGTTGGGCTGTCCAATCAATGTGGTTGTTCTTGAATAATAGTGATTTCTCATTATATAATACCCCCTTACTAATCAGGTAAGCCCACTGAACACACAGTCACTTTTCAGGGGTGACGCAGGAGCAAGGTTTACTACAGTAAGTTGCTTAAGGTCACATGGTATGCAAATGAGGGCTCAGAAAATCAGACACTTTACAAGAAGAACTACAGCTCACATTCTTAACATTTTGTGCCAAATGGCAGCATACCGTATTCAGCTGTCTTATACATTTATAACACCAGGTGGTTGCCCCAAAAGCCACAATCACTGCTTCGTAATTTCCCAAGAACTCATAAGTAGGTAACAAAAGCAGACACCATCAGAGTGCCTCTTTTAGATCTAAAAGCAGTATATATAGCTTGAGTGAACATAACCCACCAAAGCATTGAAGGATGGATACATTAATCCTACGGGATAAGGCTATTATAGGTGAGCTATGCCAGAGTATGGTCAGGTATCTCAGTGTTAATCCACCAGGTTCAATGTCCCCAGTGATATTGTGGGAATAAGTCAAACTAGAGCTCAAAGAGATATGTAAATTGGCTAAATCTAGGTTCCTATCCAAATGAAATGAGAAGATCAGGTTTCTAGAAAAACACGTGGCCAAAAAAACACGTGGCCGAAGCTTGGGAGGACTTTAGGACTAGAAGGTTCAGAGAGATCCCTACAAATTTACAGATATAAGGAAGCTTTAGACGCTCAATATTATTATTTATTTATTGCATTTGTTAACTGGGAAAGTCCACTGGGCCAAGAATGAGCCCATTTTCGGTGGAGGCCTGGGGAGAAAAGCTCCACAATAATTACATACAAAAACAATATTAACACACAGAACAAGGTCGAGCAGTACTATTATACTCAATGGAAATAGTAAGAACAACGATGAAAATGATTACAATCGCGGTAAAAAGTAGAAGAAATAAATGGCATCCATTCACGTAATAAGTACAAATATATCTTCAGAATTCAGTTAACTTAAGGGTAAGAAAAGGGGGGACAGAAGGAGTAAATGAGGGAAAAGTCAAGCTGAAGTGACAGCAAGGGAGTAATTATGGCAGAGAGAAAGGGTGCAAATCTTTGTAATTGAATAGTTAAAGGTGACATTCCAGGGGGAGAAGTCAGGTGTTGGGGTTATTTTTTGGGGTGCAAGAGCATAGCCAGTGAGAGGAGAAATGTAGTCTGAGGGATTTTTTAATGGAGGCAGGATTCCTGAAAGTCCTGAGTGAAGGAGAGAGATTATTCCATGACTTAGAGACAGTGAAGGAATATAACATTTGGCTGGCTGTGAGCTTAGGTTTCTTGATAGTCAGTAACATTTTGTTTTCAGACCTAAGGTGTCGATTAGGATGGTACATGGTCAATATGGAGGAGAGGAAAGGGCAGGTTTCTGGGTGGTAGATAAGCTTGTGGGCTGTAGTTAATTGCAGAAAAGTGAGATAGTGGGGAAGTTCTAGCCAATTTAATTGGTGCAGAGGGGAACAGTGATGGGTAGACAATTTTGCATTTGTAACAAATTTAGCAACCTTGTTGTAGCAAGAGTCTAGTTTTGTTTTCCAGGAGGACTGTAAATTGGTGTGGATGAGAGCACCATATATAAGAGTTGGAAGCAGGAAGGATGAGGCCAGGAGCTTTTTAGCAGAGATGCTAAGAAAATAGTTATACCTATAAAGGGCTCTTAGCTTTTTAATGTTTTTTTTATGTTGCTGTAGATGTGAAGCTCAAAAATTAATTTGTCATCAATGATTACACCTAGCAATATGGTACTATGGGCAACTTTAATGATAGTGTTGTTTTGGGAGTGAACAGAGAATAGTGACTTGTTGACAGGGCTAGACTTTGTGGGGGTAAATATTACATGATTTGTTTTATTGAGGTTGAGGGTGAGATGGTTATAGGATATCCAGGTTTCTCTAGAAGTAAATGCTTCTTGGGTAAGATGCTGTAGTGCAGTGGCAGATTTAGAGGAGCAGATGATAGTCGAGTCATCTGCATATTGGATAACAGTACTGTGAGTAAGAGTGGCATGAAAATTATTGACAAATATGCTAAATAAGAGGGGACCCATATTGCCAGGAAAGATAGGGTTTCCCTCCACTCCTGGGCAGAGAGGAAGAAGCCAGGTGCTCTCCTGAGACATAAGTGGAGAAGGAGGAAGCAGCATAAGTACATAATGAGAATTCTTCCTTTTACCATTGATAAATCAGTCTTCTCTAATAGGCAGATCAACGCAGCCTTCCGAAATACTATGAAACCCTTTATGTGCAAGCCTGTATCCTTGCAGAAATAGGTAGCAAAGTTGCAGGCATACTACAGGATATAGAGTGTGCCAGCCCTACAAAGGATGAGTCTGAAGGGTTTGCGAAGCTTATCACAAAGCAAAAGGTGGAGAAGGTGCTTTATGTTCAGTTTCCATTACATGTCTTTGTGACTTTTCTTCTGCTCATGAGGGTGGAAATCAGACAATTATATCCAGAATGTGCCTTTATTGTGTTGTCATTGCACCAGAAAAGAAAGAAAAAGTTGTATATATTTCTCTAGTGGGTTATTTTTTCATTAGTGATAAGCTGGGTTCAAACCATCATCTGTGTTGAATAAGAACTGTACATAAAGCTGTACTTGAGCAGTGCATAGCAACTCTTAATCATTTCTGTAACTGGTTTACCTCAGGGTTACAACCACAACACCAGTACAGCTGAGCAAGCTGCTACTGTGACCTGTCTAAAACCAATCAACATTAGAGACTCGACTTTGGATGAGAAGTTAAAAATCAAGAGGACCAGAGGATCCTCACCTGATCTCAAGATGGTGTCAAAAGGTAAAAGTAGGTAAAAAAACATACTCAAGCAGCTTTAGCAGCACAATCTATGAGAAGCAGCCCTGGATCTGTTGGTGTGAGGAAACAAATACCTTCTACTGCTTTCCATGCTTAGTGTTTGGTAGAGAGGATGTTCAGACATCAGAGGGTGTGAATGTCAAGGAGATTATGGCAGAAAAGGTCAGAAGACATAAACAGGCTGCAAAACATTCTGACAACCAAATGAGTCTAGCAATGTTGGGATACCAGTTATCTATGGAAAGACACAAGAAAATAAGAGAGAACCATGTAAGTCGTGGCACATGCGGTAAGTACTATGATCTGTAGTCTGCAAGATTAGGTAGGGGTTCTAATCTCACTACAGCCTACTGTGTGTGTGTGTGTGTGTGTGTGTGTGTGTGTGTGTGTGTGTGTGTATTCCCCTGCAAAACAATGGATATGCCCTCATGGGCTATCCACCTGCAATGGTTATAGGGGAGGTTGGCATAATGGTTAAGATATTTACCTTACAGATACAAGGTGCAGGGTTTGATTCTCACCTAGGGTAATTGGCTAGGCTTAAAATGGCTCATAGGGGCAGTTAAACTGGTACTAATCTATGAACCAACACATTCTATCACATATAACTGACTGCATAAAGCTGTGTGCTGAATAAGAAGAAATACTTTGAGAGCCCATGATGAATCTGAAGACTCAGTGAGTGCTGAAATGTTTTGCAGAATGGTTGACTTCACCTGCAGGAATCAATCAGAAGTTTTCAGAACACGCAAAACTTCAATTGTTTTAAAGGAACATCAAAAACTGATCAGAATGAACTGCTGGAGTGCATGTTAACAATATGCAGGGAAGAAGGAAAAAAGGAGATCAGTACTGCACAATTTGTAGCGGTAATTGCAGGTACTGCACAATTTGTAGTGGTAATTGCAGGTACTGCACAATTTGTAGCGGTAATTGCAGACAAAACCACTGATGTTGCAGGGCTGTGGCAGATTGCCATTGTGTTTTATTATGTTGTCAATGGCCAGAAACATTTTTGGAGATATTTTATACCACCTGGACAGACTGCAGAGCATATTACTGGTGTGATAACTGAATACCTGAAGGAAGTAGTGGGAAACCATGAAAAAGGGCACCCTATTGAAATGTCAGCATTCTGAATGCCAACTACCAAAATATACAGAAAATACAAGAAAAGAGCAAATCTTGAAAATTGCTCTTCTTCTTCAAACTTATTTTTGCAGGAGGCAAACCTTCTACCCCTAAACATTTATATACCAACTCTAAAATTGCTATACCTCAGAGAAAAGGGAATATTCCAAGAAATGGTATCTCGGACTTGGTATATACAAGTCCAGTCTTTGGCCATTCCATCTCCGCATTTCAGGACTTGATCTAGTGGGTCCCAAAATTTCAAATGGTTGCCATGAAAAAATAGCTGCTCAGAATTATGATGGTGCATCTGTTATGAGCGGAGTTCAGCATGGGGTCTAGCAAATTATAAGGCAGGAATTTAAATATGTTTATTATATACACTGCTATGCCCACCAACCTAAGCTGTTTGCCTGAAGCAAAGACTTGTTTTAACTTTTGATGGAATTCCTGCCTTTTTCTCACATACAGTTCAACAGCAAGCTGCTCTGGACAATATAGCAGCATGACATATGCTGGTGCAGTGGCGCAGTGGTAGTTTTGCCACCTCACAATCAGAGATTTTCCAGTTCGATGCTTGGCTGGGGTGCCTTCTATGCAGTGTGTGTTTCTTCCAAGTGCTCTGTTTTTCTCCCACATTACAAAGACATGTATCTGGAGCATTTCTCCCCAGGCCTCTGCTGAAAATTGGCTTCATTCAAGTTGGACTTTCCCACTTAACAAATGTTAAATAAAATAAATGTGTCTGGAACATGGTGGAATTTTAACATCTATAGTATAAATATAGCATATGAAAGCATGGACTTGCTGGCTAAATGTTTTAATTATTTCTACATCTGCTGCAGTTGCTGTACAGGAAGCAAATGGGCTAAAGCGAACACTTGAAGATGATGCATTTATGTTTTGGCTGACTGTTTCCATCATATAATGGGCTAAAGCGAACACTTGAAGATAATGCATTTATGTTTTGGCTGACTGTTTCCATCATATAATGGGCTAAAGCAAAAACTTGAAGATGATGCATTTATGTTTTGGCTGACTGTTTCCATCATATAATGCCCATTTTAACATTCTGCATAGACAATGTCAGTGTTGTACCACAGATGCAAGCACAGGTGAAAAGGATGTACTCTTATTTTTAAGTGCAACGGACATTATCAGATCAGGTATTGACAGCACTGCAGAACAACACCTTCAAACAGAGGAGATCTTGGAAAAATGTAGACAAACAGCCACTGGGTCTTTTGCAAACACAAGGATTGCCCTCTCGGACAGATGGCATTAAAATTCTAGGGGCGCCTTTTGGTAAGCTTCCGTTTATTCAGATGTTGTGTGAAAAGACAGTTCACACTACATGTCAATCTTTTTCCTTTTGGAACTCTTTTAAACTCTCCTATTATAAACGGGCATATCTACTCAATGGCATTTTCCTCTCCAAGCTTACCACGTCTTTTCAGTTTATTTTTTCCCCTTACTCTGGGTGACTCAACTGCTTCACAAGATGTTTACTTTTTTCTGAAAAGCACAATTCAATCCTATTAAATGAGCTATAATTAATTCCCTACCTAAAAAGGGGGCTTTTCACTGAAGCACGGCACATTATTCTTGCACATCCTGTACTTGCAGCATGTGTTCACACACTTAAAGTCATCCACCCCCACTCTCACACAGCAACTCTTGCTCTACATGCATGGGAAATTTTGGGCATCTTGCCTTGAAAGAAAACGTTCCCCACTCCTCACTTTCACCAGAATACAAGGACATTCAACTTGTGGTCTCCAGATACACATTTTTTCAGTATAGCATACAGCACACTAGTCAGCAATGGAGCAAACAGGCTCTAATGGCTCACCACTACATAGATGCTTATGAGGACTACACTCCTTTCCAAAACCACGGGCTGAAGCACCGTCAACTCTTTTATTCCAAACTTCCTGTCTGGAAAGACTTTTTGTGGAGGGCTTCCCTGGACAGGCTTCTACTGCGTGCCTCTTTAGTTTTTAAAGCCTCGCAGGACAAACAATGCTTTTGACAGGATTGTAATGCTCCAGAAACGGGTACGAGACTCATTCATGGTCCCATATCTTTTTCCTTTGACCCCAACCAAATGTTTAGTGGGCGATTATGGCATGTTGTGGAACCCAGGGATTACCAGATCAGACTTCTTAGTTTCTGCCTTGTTTTACTTTGGCAAGCATGTTGCTATAAGGCACGGACATCCCATACATATTCAATTTCATATCTTATCCTTCGATTGCATACATGGTTGTTAAGTCAAGGGATGGGGGATGTCATTAAGTAAATATTCTTCCATTACTCTTTTATTTTTGTTTACTGCATTTACTTTCTTCTATTACATTTTCACTTTACCACTGTTGTTAAATTTATATAGTTCATAATCTTTCATCATGCTTTTATTTTATTGTGTATAATGCAATTTTGCAATTGCCTTTTCATGTATACTTTGTAAAAACTTTATTTTATTTTCAATAAACTTGGATTACTCTATTGCTGCAAAGGAAGTCTGTGATGTGATAAAGTTCAGGCAATGTCAGGCTTCTCAGCTGTTACAGCCTGGAAAATTTTCAACATCAACAAAACAGTTTCCAGATCTGTTACAGCAACCACAAAAACTATCCATTCCTGTTGAGGGGACAACTTAGAATGGAACTTAGAGTGTTGTATCGCAGTGAAGAATTTGTAGCAACTGACAGTGCTGTCAAGATGTTAAAATGTTTTGTAGACAATTCATTAGCCATTGCGTTTTCAGAAACTTTCACAGTGTTTCTGATTATAGTTAACATGCCAGTGTCAACTGCTGCGGCAGAAAGGTGTTTTGTAACACTGAAGATAATTAAAAAAAGAATTAATGCATTGGCTATGATTTCCACAGGAATAGAGTTAACACAGACTATAACAAAGTTCAGCCAAGGAGTTATTGATTTGTTTACCCAAAATATGCAGAGGAGATTGGTCTTTACAAGTGAGAGAGAGAGAGAGAGAGAGAGAGAGAGAGAGAGTGAGAGAAACCTGAGAAATCCCCAGAGGAACAGACTCACTTATTTGGTACTATATTAGAAACACTTATTTGGTACCAGAGTACAGCAAATACTATATTTCATGGAAAACTTGAAACTGTCCTTTGTGTCCAGGAGAAATGAAGCAAAAACAAATCCAATATGAGTTGATGTGTTTGATACCAGACCACAGCTTCTCTTCAGGTGCAGAAATAGAATAAGAAGGACTGATTACAGCACACTGCATAGATAGGTCTTTAAACTAACCTTACTGTGGTAATTTTAACAGCAAATTGTACTGACTGAGATTTCACTGTTTCACACAAACACTGGCACATTAGGTGTTGGAAACCTTGAATTGTGAATAATAAATTAAGGTGGTTAAGTAGGATTTCCCAGTTTCTTTATTTTTCATTGTACAAAACATGTTTTACATCATAGTAAAGTAAAACATGTTTATTAGATAATGTGCACTTCTATAGCTTCATGCAGTCAAGACCTACCACTTTTTAATGTTTAGAGGTGTTTATCTTTTGTGGTGTTACAGCAGAATCTATTAAACCACCTCATTAGCTCTGAGATGTGTTTTTTTTCTCAGAGAAGCTCTGGACTGTGTGGAAGTTTAGTACTGGTAGACCATTTAGTATGTACAATAGTGAAATGAGCATTTCTTTATGTAAAATGGTGAACATGGACAGTGGTGATCCAGCTCTAATATAGCTCCACACTGTTGCAGTTAGCATTGCCTTGAAGCACTTGGCAAAATCCCATTTAACTGCTTTCTACAACCTCCCCTTGGTTTGAAGTCATCAGCTGCCACTGAGAATAGCTCACACAAATATTGTAAATCCACAGAAACACTAGCCTGAATGTGTGTTGGTTATGTTGTTGGTATCACCTAGAAAACCTTTTGTAGTTGCTAATATATGATTTTCAAGTATCAGGCTTTCTTGCCTTCATTAATACCTGCTTCACATTGGGAGTAAACACGTGCCTAAAAGGTATTAAGACCCGATTATCCAGGCAGTCAGTTGAAGTTCTTTTGGGTCAGTATGTATCAAACACCCCTGTTCTTGTATGAGTAGATCCAGTGTGTGAGGTCACTTGTGGTAATTGCCTCTGACCGATTCAAAAATAATGGAGAACCACTGTTGCCAGGGCCAGAGGGAAGTCTCCCCAATGATCTTGGAGGATTTGTTAAATCTTCAGAATTAACCTGGATATCATTGGAAAGAGTGGAAAAGCATACAGGAATATTCCTGTCTTCAAGGCCTTCTTGCATGGAGTCCTGGAGTAGAATTTTGCCATCTAATTGTTCAGAAAGGAGACAAAAATGTTGGATCAAATCTTGAAACATCCCCTGATCTAGTTTTCATTCATGAGGGTCTGCCTTTCTCATGATAAAACTGTCTGCTATATAACTTTGTTCTGATAAAATGTAAGATGTTTTCAGAGTGAGATTGAGCTGTGAAGCTATATCCCAAGCTAACATGGCTAGTCTGCAAAGAGGGTATGACCTGGTTTCATGGCACTTGTTTATGTTCCACATCATTGTGGTTTTATCTGTAACAACGTGAAGAGGTCCTAGGGACTAAAGGTGACTCAGAAAGTTGAGTGCTTTGATAAGAGCAAGCATCTCTTTTATTTTATGTGCTTGTGTCTTTCTTTGTGGCCCCAAATGTTTTGCACTTTCATCCCCTTTAAGACTGCTCCCCAACAAAGTATGAGGCATTTTTGGTGACTGATTGCTTTGGAGAGGAGCGAAGGGAAGACCTGGCTTCAGGGATATTTGATGTCTCAATCAAGTGATTTCTCTTCTCATAAATCCCAGAAGTGTAAACTGAAAAGTTAATGGGTGTTGGTGCTGGGACCAAAGAGACCTCAGATACCATTGTATCTTTCTCATGTGGAGTCTTGCCAGAGTTATCATGACAATCATAGATGCCATGGAACCTAGAATCCTCAACTATTTCTTTGCAATGACCAAAGTCTGAGTGGAAACCCCCTGGAATAGCTCTAAATATAGACCTTTTTTCTAGTTGAAGAAAAGCTCTTTTTTACTGGAGTGTCTAGACACCCCAGACACAATTCTGTGTGATGAGAGTCAAAAAAGAGTTATAAATGTTATTGTGGAATCACAGCCTGTGTAGGCGATCATTCACTCAAGTGAGAGATTAGTGACACTTGGAAAAATGTGAATGTCCTGTAGCCTGCAATGGATTATTACAGGAGCGAGACACTTTGTGAACAGTCTTGGAGCAGTGGATAGCCCTAAGGATAAGGCAGAAAACAGATAAAGTGATCAAAATACATGAAATCTTAAGAAATATCTAAAGTCTGGATAAATAGAAATGTGATGATAAGTATCTTTTAAATCTAAGGTTACCAAAAAAATCAAAATTGGGAAGAAGGGGAAACAAATTCTCAAGTGAAAGAATTTTGAACTTGGGTACTATTACATGTTGGTTTAGGAAAGAAACATCAAGAATTAGTCTCCAAGCATTTTCTTTCTTTGACAACAAAAACATTCTTGAATATAAACCTTTTCTCAAATGAGAAGCAGGAACTGTTTTTATTATACCCTGAGGTAGCATGTGCTTTAGTACAGGGCAAAGATAGGGATTTGGTCCGGTGGATGTGGAATAATTCCCTGAAAGCTCAGAATTTTCCCAGTGCCATTTCTAACTCTGCTGAATCAGTTTCAGAACCCATTTGGCTAAAACAATTTGCTGCCAAAGTGAGAAACTGAGATTCAGACTTTCAGGAAAGGATAAGGGACTGCCAGTGAGGAGGAGGGTGACAAGGTCCCTTAAAGTCATTCTGCCTTATTTGACTATCCTTTATTCTGGAAGTTTCCGCATTCTTGTTGTGCCACAGAAAGACGTTTTGGTACCTCCTTGCCATTCTTTTTAAATGTCTGCTTACCAGCATTTTGCTGTTTATTTTGTTTCTTACCAAAACTGGAAGAGGGAGTTGAAAATCCCTTGGAAAAATGTGGAGAAGTAGGGCTGAAAATTGGAGAGATTCCTTGTATCAGCATGCCCATCTCATCATATTTTTGATAACCTCTGCAGCAGGGCGACCAAAAACCAAATCTCTATCTAAAGAAGAATTTTTTTTTTACATATTCTGGAAGGTTCTGAAAAAGCAGCCGGGCAAACCTCCTCAACACAGTACCAGTGACAAAAGTCCTGGATGTAGTATGTACCGAGTCATAAACTCAATTTAAAGAATGATAAGTGACCTCAAGAAACTAACTGCAGATAAAACATTATTCACACTTTCATAGTTAGTCATAATAAACTTAATCATATGAAACTGGTAATTCAAAATTCTCAAAATTATAAAAGTTAATTTTGCAGAACCATACTCTTTTTTTCCCCAAAACTTATCAATTATTTTATTATCCTTATCAGAAGGAGAAGGACTAGAATTAACAAAATGTTTGGCAGCAACTGGATTAACTAAAGCTATAACTGCTGGGTCAGGTCTGGGATTAGTATATAACAACTTTAAAGTCTGAGGAACTTTTTACATTCCATATACTTTCTTAAGTGCAGCAGGCTGGTTTGCAGGGAAACCACAACCTGTGCGAAACACATCCTCTGATGCTGACAGCACTGGGGGGGTGGGGGGGGTGGAAGGAAGTTCTGTAAATTCCAGTTGTAACCGTGTATAGTATTGTATGAGGGACTAAGAAACCTCAGTGTTCTCCAACAGAAAACACTGTCGCATTCTGGAAATAGTCTCAGAGAAAGAGTATCCTTGACAGGGAGATTCCTATAGCATGCTCTCCGCTGAGAAATAAAAAAAAAGAAAAAAAGAGAGAGAAAAAACATGCTCTCCTCTGGGTCTAAATCAGAAATCTGAGGAGATCCATCCCATCACCCTTCTCTACAGCGTTTTGAATCTCTTCAGGAAAAGAGGAATTGCTTTACCTTTTTCCAGAAACCACCTCATAATAAGGGCCAATAGCATGTATTAAACCCTGAGCAAGACTTAATAAGCTACTAAAATCCAGTGAAACTACTGTAGAAGATACATGTTTCATTTTACATTTCTTTTTGATAGGAAAGTTGGAACAAGCAGGATTATTAATGGCAGCAACAGCTTCCCCAGGGATGGTCACAGCATTCTGGCTAAGCAGGGGCACCTATCCTGCCCCTTCTCCCAAAACCGACAAGAGTGGCTCTCCCTTGCTCACTGAGGGGTGCATCCCAACAGTCACAGATGATGTAGCTAACCCCCATTCCATAGTGAATACATGGACAATACTAGAGGGATTCATGGAAAAAACTGAGTGGTCAGAGTCAACAATTTGCAACTCAGGCAAATTGCTAGCCTGCTGTTGTGGCTAAGAATATTTACTTAACTTTTTCTTTTTGTGGCTGGAAGAAGGACCAACCATAGGACTGGTAGTTTTCTTCCATAATCAATTAAAAATGGTGCTTCTTTTACAGAGAAACTAAGTAGCACAAGCCAGTAAATTGTAAGAGTAGTAAAAGTACTCTAATTCACTTTACCAGCCCCAAAAAGTCATTTAAGCACAGCTTCCCCACAGAAAAGATATTTTTAGTGTATTTAAATTAACATTTAAACTGTCAAAAACAACTGTTCTCCCATTTAAAGACACATGACAGTCAATAAAAAGTTATATTCTTACATTAAAATATACTTTCCTAAACATTTAAAATAATAGGTGGAAAGTTTTTCCCCAAAGAGAATGTATTTGCTCCGCAATGGAACAGTGTTAATCGACTGTTGATCCCCAAAAGCCCACAGAGGAGCATTGTCTTTGGTGGCAGGAAAGCTCTGAAGGGTTCGCACCCAAACTTATCTTTTAGTCATGATTTTGGTGCATGAAAAGTGCCCTGAAGCTTTGAAAGCTGGTCGGACAAAAATTTGAAAAAAACAGACACTGAGTAAGAGAATCCAAAATCCAAAGAAAACACAACACGTTGAAAAAAGACTTTATCAACAGCAAAGCTATTGGATAGAACCCTTTCTCAATACTAATACAAATACACTCAACACATGACTTGTTTTAAATAAGAGCCCACAGATCACATGATAGCAGCCCATATCATATGACCTTAAAATAAATATGATACTAATAAAACACATAAAAGCATATAAACATAAAAATAATGCATATATACATCTACATATATGACAATATAACATAAGATATACACAAATCATATTTTATAATTTATCGCAATTTAGTGCGCTGTAACTTCATTAAAATGGGTTTAAGGCTTAAAGCAGAATTAAGACCAGGAGGACAATCCGCTGCTAGTCGGAGTATCCACTCATACTCTTTGGTCTCAAGAATGTTATTAATGTCCCCTCCCCTAATAGAAGGTAAAACAACATCTCTAACCCTAAACCTAAACTTATGTTCAACCCCACTCAATTGTATGTGCTTAAATAAAGCATTATTTAAATATTCCCTCCTAATCTCTGACTTATGCTCAATAATTCTGTCTTTTAGCCTACGAGTAGTCTTACCCATGTAGAATGAACGACACTTTATGCAGGTAGCCATATACACAACATTGGTTGTGTTACAGTTTGCTATAACATTAAACCTATAATTTTTACAAGTAATAGGATGAATAAAAGAAGTAGCAATGTCAGCTATATCTAAGCAACAAGAGCAACTCAAACATTTAGAGGTACCAAGCTCAGACAAACCAAGAAGCTTCAAATTGGTACCAGATTTAACATTACCTTTAAAATCTTTATAACATAATCTACTTTTAACTGTTCTCATGTTTCTATAAGAAAAAAAGGGTTTATTACCAAATAACCTTAAAATATCAGGAGATGCAATCAGTACTGGCCAATATTTATGTATGATATGTTTAATCGAAGACACTCTATTTCCAAAAGTAGTCAAATATCTAAGGATATTAATCCTTCATGATGTGACTGATAAATCTGCAAGTATATTGTGCTCAAAATCACTATTATTCCTAAAGTGTGGCAAATATAAAGTAGTTCTATTATTTATAACATGATCCATCAACTCTGTTAATATACTACAGTCATAACTACATGTTAAAAATTCATTACACATGTCATTAAGCTGAGCATGAAAACATATATCACTCGTATTAAGTCTACTCACTCTAGCAAACTGTGCCTTAATAACACCTTTAAAAACATGAGGAGCATGCATACTATCAAAATGTATGTACCTATTAGTGTGTACATCCTTCTTAAAAATGGTGGTATGTAACAAACCACCATTCAAGCTAACCTTAACATCAAGGAATAATGCTTCATCTCTAGATACAGTTGCTTTAAAAAACAGAAAAGAAGTAGAGGTATTTAAATATAACACAAACTGTTCTAAACTTTCTAAAGTACCCTTCCAGATCAGAAAACAGTCATCTACAAATCTTTGATAATAGCAGATATTATTATTCACAAATTCATAACCATTATGGATATGCTGTAATTCCCATTGATGTAAAACCAAATTTGCATACATATTGGCAGCAGGTGTCCCCATTGCCACACCATTGAGTTGCAGATATAACTGTTGATCAAAAATAAAAATGTTATTACTCAACACCAAATCTAATAACGAGCATATATTTTCAACAAAACTAGCTGATAATTCTGCCTGTTTTGTTAAGAATTCTCTAATAGATTCAACTCCATAATTATTTGGTATAACAGTAAAAAGGGAAACAATATCTAAAGTTACGAACAAATATTCACCAGAACTAATAATGTCATTATGTAAAATATGATACCAATTAGATAACTTATTCAAGAAGTCACCTGTGTCCTTCAATATATTGCCACATTTAGACAAAAAAGGGTACAGCTGTTTCTGCAAATACACAGATATTGGTTCCATGACCCACCCATTACTAGAGACAATAGGTCTCATCGGTGGGTCTAATATGTTCTTATGAATTTTAGGTATACCATAGAGCTGTGGGATTACTGGGCATGGTACGGTGAAGAAATGAAATAAGTCTAGATCTATATCACCATTAAGTTGTAATTCATACACAGACATGTTGACATTACTGATATGTTTCTTAGCATCAATGAAATTAATATGCTTAAAAGCCTTAACATCATTAAGGAGTGAAGCAACAGAACGGTTATAATTAACACGATCCATAATGACCACAGCACCACCTTTATCAGCTTGCTTCACAATTATATCCTCATTTAACTCCAACATTCTCAAAGACTTGCATTCATTATATGTTAAGTTATAGCTCTTTCTAGTATTAATATTGTGAAACAAACTCCTAATTTCAGTTTCACATAAATCATGAAAAGCAGTTGTAACCGGAACATTCAAAGGGATAAATGTGCTACGTCTTTTACACACACATCAACAGTCAGCAAGTCTGTTTTAAACAGAATTTTTAAATTAATAGTCCTGATAAACTGTTTTAAGTCTGTTAGGGCCGTAACTAAATCAATGTCCGCCGTAGGTATAAAATTTAAGCCTCTACATAACAAAGTTAAACAAGATTCATCCAATGGAAATTTAGAGAGATTCAAAATACCTCTAGTCATCTTCGGCTCAGTTTCCCTTGCCCCATAGGGCTGTCGTTCTTGCGCTTTACAGCACCCGCCTGGTGTCTCGTAAGCGATCTGCCCCTCCCCAGTATGTTCTCCTGCACCCTCTCTGGTTGATTCAAGTGGAAGCGCTTTTCAGAAAAATTAAGCACAGATTGATGTGACTTTTTCATTGACGAACCGCCATTCACATGTTTCTCCTGCGTAGCTCCTCCATTAACTGAAGACGACGTCTCACTCACAGTTACGCTTTCATCAACAACAGCCAAAGTCATATCAAGGGGAGTGGCCAACCCAGCCTTCTCCAATGGCAAAACAGAAGCGGGAGAGTTCAAACCTGAAGCCGGATTTCCAGCTTCAGAAAAATCATCTAAAGCTCTAACAGATGAATTATAAGGACGCTTCCTATTGTACAAAGTAGTACTAACCTCAGTGCCCTTAAGATCTCCCTTGGGCCAAGAGAAAATATGACCCTTACAAAAATTGGCCATATCCCTAAAAAGTTTCCGCTTCTTGGCTGCCTCAAGGCGGTCATCTAGATCATGAAGTCTGTCAAACATCTGCTGGTATGTAGTGAGCAAATCCGAGAAACAAGGCATACACATAAGCTTATTCTCCATTAAAACAATTTCTTCTTTCATCTCCGATTCATTGCTTGAAAAAAATTCATTCATCAATGTCATGTAGTCCAGGCTATGTTTTATATTCAGCTGTTGCCACCGTTTAAGAAGATCGGGGTAAGTATTACCATAGGATGGCATTTTTTTAAATTCTCAATCCCCGTGGTACAATGCCCATACTTAGATATGCACAAAAACTAAACCTCTGCCATTGCAGACGTTTATATGCACCAACCTTTCTCTCAAGTAGAGCCAGTTTATTGTTAAAAGATATAACAGCTTCCTCACAAGAAGTCACGACTTTATCAGCTTCTACATTGTTAGTAGTAGTAGTGATATAAGTCAATAAAGGATTGACCTCCTTCACCAGAATCGATTTAAGCGATTGTACATTATCCATATGGCTGCAGGCGTATGCTCTCAGTACAAACGCCCAACAAGTCAGCGAAGCACAAGGAAATTCAAAAAAACAGATGCTGAGTAAGAGAATTCAAAATCCAAAGAAAACACAACACGTTGGAAAAAAGACTTTATCAACAGCAAAGCTTTCGGGTAGAACCCTTTCTCAATACTAATACAAATACACTCAACACATGACATGTTTTAAATAAGAGCCCACAGATCACATGATAGCAGCCCATATCATATGACCTTAAAATAAATATGATACTAATAAAACACATAAAAGCATATAAACATAAAAATAATGCATATATACATCTACATATATGACAATATAACATAAGATATACACAAATCATATTTTATAATTTATCGCAATTTAATGCGCTGTAACTTCATTAAAATGGGTTTAAGGCTTAAAGCAGAATTAAGACCAGGAGGACAATCCGCTGCTAGTCGGAGTATCCACTCATACTCTTTGGTCTCAAGAATGTTATTAATGTCCCCTCCCCTAATAGAAGGTAAAACAACATCTATAACCCTAAACCTAAACTTATGTTCAACCCCACTCAATTGTATGTGCTTAAATAAAGCATTATTTAAATATTCCCTCCTAATCTCTGACTTATGCTCAATAATTCTGTCTTTTAACCTACGAGTAGTCTTACCTATGTAGAATGAACAACACTTTATGCAGGTAGCCATATACACAACATTGGTTGTGTTACAGTTTGCTATAACATTAAACCTATAATTTTTACAAGTAATAGGATGAATAAAAGAAGTAGCAATGTCAGCTATATCTAAGCAACAAGAGCAACTCAAACATTTAGAGGTACCAAGCCAAGACAAACCAAGAAGCTTCAAATTGGTACCAGATTTAACATTGCCTTTAAAATCTTTATAACATAATCTACTTTTAACTGTTCTCATGTTTCTATAAGAAAAAAAGGGTTTATTACCCAATAACCTTAAAATATTATTAGATGCAATCAGTACCGGCCAATATTTATGTATGATATGTTTAATCGAAGACACTCTATTTCCAAAAGTAGTCAAATATCTAAGGATATTAATCCTTCGTGGTGTGACTGATAAATCTGCAAGTATATTGTGCTCAAAATCACTATTATTCCTAAGGTGTGGCAAATATAAAGTAGTTCTATTATTTATAACATGATCCATCAACTCTGTTAATATACTACTGTCATAACCACATGTTAAAAATTCATTATACATGTCATTAAGCTGAGCATGAAAACATATATCACTCGTATTAAGTCTACTCACTCTAGCAAACTGTGCCTTAACAACACCTTTAAAAACATGAGGAGCATGCATACTATCAAAATGTATGTACCTATTAGTGTGTACATCCTTCTTAAAAATGGTGGTATGTAACAAACGATCATTCAAGCTAACCTTAACATCAAGGAATAATGCTTCATCTCTAGATACAGTTGCTTTAAAAACCAGAAAAGAAGTAGAGGTATTTAAATATAACACAAACTGTTCTAAACTTTCTAAAGTACCCTTCCAGATCAGAAAACAGTCATCTACAAATCTTTGATAATAGCAGATATTATTATTCACAAATTCATAACCATTATGGATATGCTGTAATTCCCATTGATGTAAAACCAAATTTGCATACATATTGGCAGCAGGTGTCCCCATTGCCACACCATTGAGTTGCAGATATAACTGTTGATCAAAAATAAAAATGTTATTACTCAACACCAAATCTAATAACGAGCATATATTTTCAACAAAACTAGCTGATAATTCTGCCTGTTTTGTTAAGAATTCTCTAATAGATTCAACTCTATAATTATTTGGTATAACAGTAAAAATGGAAACAATATCTAAAGTTACGAACAAATATTCACCAGAACTAATAATACAATTATGTAAAATATGATACCAATTAGATAACTTATTCAAGAAGTCACCTGTGTCCTTCAATATATTGCCACATTTAGACAAAAAAGGATACAGCTGTTTCTGCAAACCCATTTTAATGAAGTTACAGCGCACTAAATTGCGATAAATTATAAATATGATTTGTGTATATCTTATGTTATATTGTCATATATGTAGATGTATATATGCATTATTCTTATGTTTATATGCTTTTATGTGTTTTATTAGTATCATATTTATTTTAAGGTCATATGATATGGGCTGCTATCATGTGATCTGTGGGCTCTTATTTAAAACAAGTCATGTGTTGAGTGTATTTGTATTAGTATTGAGAAAGGGTTCTACCCGAAAGCTTTGCTGTTGATAAAGTCTTTTTTCCAACGTGTTGTGTTTTCTTCAGACAAAAATTTGACCATATCTTTTTTTTAAAAAAAATTTTTTATTACAAATACAGTTGAATATATAATGAACATTTTTAAAGAATGAACCATTTTAAATTATGTTAAAAAAAAGATCATACAAAAAAATAAACAAATTATAACTATATACAAAGTCGTTCACCATAAATCTTAAAATGACAAAATAATTTATATATATATATATATATATATATATATATATATATATATATATATATATATAACATATCGACGCTTCAGGTAAGTGATCTTCCTCACAGGACCAATGGTAGCACTCGTTTCTCTGTTACAATGCGTAAGGTTTATGTCGTTATTTACAATTTACCCTGACAGCGTTGTCCTTACCTTCGTAATAGTGAAACGAGTGCTACCATGGGTCCTGTGAGGGGGGGGGGATCGCTTACCTGAAACGTCGATGTTATGAACTGTCGATGAAGTGATAGGTACACATATATATATATATATATATATATATATATATATATATATATATATATATGATATTTACTATAATATTAAACTATTTTGTAACAAGTCATAAATTTTGCTCCAACTGTTATATGCTGAAGTATTCCTAGAGCATCTAAATCTGATGGTCTATTTTTCCAAACAACAAACTTCATTAGGAAGACTTATAGACCAAATTAAGGAGTAGCTAAATACCTTTATACAGGCTGGAACTGGTGTGTTAAATAATATCAAAGATTTAGATAAAGTGAAATTATCTGTGAATATCGCCTGCATAAAAGTCTTTATATCTTCCCAGAATGTTTTTAATTCAGTACAATCAAAGAACATATGAGACCAATCAGCATTTGTTTATTACATCTCCAACAAATTACATCTTTTTTGTCAATCTTACTCATTATAAGTGGAGTAATAAAATATCTATTCATATATTTCCAGGCAAATAATTTCCATTTGAGCGAAGATGTAGCTAATCTTGATGATTTTAATATATTCGTTTTATCTTTATATGTAGGAAGTTGGTTATTAATGGTATAAAAGAAGTTCCAATAACTATCAGGGAAAACATCTAAGTCAGATTTTATAGCCTTATATATATGTGATAATTTATTAGTAATTGGAGAGATATTCTGAATTGATAAAATCATATATTATATTAAATTAGGAATTACTCTCTTTGTTGTAGAAGACATTAATTCAATATTATTTAGTATAAATTTCCTTCCTTCTTGTAGTTCTAACCAATAAAGGAATTCAAATTCATCATTAAGTGTATTAATAGATTTCAAGTCGTTGTTTGTCATCATTACCAAAAAATTAAGTTTTTCTGTTGAAAAAATATCATTTTTATAAAATCTGTAGTAAAAAGAATTCCTTGTCTATGAGCTATGGGGAAAAGTAGGAATAACCAATCTTTATATATGTTATATTTAAGTATAACATTTCTAAAAGGTTTTAGTAGAAGTGTTAAATAATTACTTGCAAATTTGTAAGAATGGAAAACAGAGAACTGAGCTTTCAAAATCCAGATAGAGGGGTTGTTTATAAATGACAATTTATGAGGAATATTATTTTTAATGTATCCAACATTAATGTTTCAATTGTTTTTTTTTCCATTTAGCTTGATATTTAACATAAATTAAAAGAGATACCACCTTAATCATGGATGAGATTGAATAAAATTCTAATTTTAGCATAGCTATGCCTCTGTTGTTCCAATTTTTCATATGGTAAGTTAATGCAATTCTGGGTTTATTTGGAAACCATAAGAATTTATGAAACATTACGTTTTTTTTTTTGTTATCAAATTTGGAGGAGTTAAAGAGATGGATTGAATAATGTAAAATATTTTAGGGAGTAAAATCATTTTAATAATAGTGAGTTTTTCATCCATGGAAAAAGGTATTTTGTTCCAATATTTTATCAAATTTTCCATTGTTGTAAGACTTTTATTATAATTAATTTGTATGATATGTTTAATATTTTTGGCAATTAAAATACCTAAATAAAGAAATTGATCAGATTGTGCTAGATACTCTTTATAATCATGTAGTTTAAATTGATGGGATAATGATATAGCAGGTTATAAACTAAATTCCAAATTATCCACTAAAATACAGATGTTTGCTGATGACGTTCTCCTTTCTCTTGCAGATGAAAGTTCATCTATTCAAGCTCTCTTCAAAAATATGAACGTCTTCCAAAAAAAATCAGGTCTAACTTTTAACAATAATAATACACAAATTCTCTTAATTGGACCAAAACATTTGACTATATCTTGAAGTGGTTTAAATTAATAACATTTCTGATAAATGGCAAACAAAAATGTATTTTAACTACAAAGGAAACGAACTAAAAGTTACTTTAAATTATTTATAGATAAATGGTATTAATTATTTTGAAGGCCTCCCAATAATATATTGCATTGGAGACAAATCAGAAAAAAATAAACAAAATATTAATCAATTCTGAGTACCACAAGAGCATTTAATAAACTGGTTAGAGCTTTTGTCTCATCAAATCAAAACATACATCATTAGTTGCCGTCCTTTCTTCAAGTCAGCCAGCTTTCATGTCCATCTTGCTAAAAACTTGTATTCAGAACTGGTGTAATTTTTTAGAACAAATTACTCTATCATCATACTAACTATCTCCCCTTAAAAAGCTAGGTCCCCTACATAAGCTTAAATATAATTATTAAATTATCTGGAGTAATAAAAGACCATTTTATTTGACAGATCATCTTCCTCAATGGTTCTCAATGGTCTAATTCTGTTTCACCTTATACAATTGTTATATGGTACTTAATTAGTGTAGTTATATAATTGCATTTTTAATTTGGTGCCAGTATCCCTACTGACCTGAACTTCTTGGTTCCAGTATCTCACAGCATAATCATAGCCTATTTGCTACCAAGTATATTTCATCTTATAATGGAAGAGGGACTGGGTAGCTGAAAACCAGAGATGTAACACTACTTTTACACTACAGCTGACACAGCAGTTTATATGTGCTAACTTTTGTCTATATCCCAGAATCCTTTTCAGTTGGTATTGGAGTATCTCTACTTGTTGCAAATGTAGTCAGCTGATATGGACACCAGTTGATGATTTAGTATCATATCTGTACCTGTTCACTAACTGCAGGGTAAGCTATCAAGAGAAAGCCATCAGAAGTCTTCTACTTCTGCCACAAGGAAGACAACTGTCTTACATTTGCACAGTCCTGTCCCCAGCCAAACATCTGAAAAATGGGATTTTAACTGAACCTGAATCATTGAGAGTGCAGAGAGATGTTTGATGCACCCCCATGCCATTTCTATGATTAACTTTTTTATCTATATTTTTTTTGTTGTTGTTGTGTCTTTCGGCTTTTCCCGGTTAGGGGTCGCCACAGCGGAACTCCGGTCCGCAAGAGAAAAAAAAGCTGTTATTTCCCACACTGATCTCACACACAAATATTACTTCAGATTTTGCCTCATTAAATGAGCAAATGGTGCTTAATTTTGAAGCACTGTCATTGCAAAGGTTAGAGGCCATGTTACACTGTTGTCAAAGTTTTGCAAAGAAATCCAAAGTCAGTTTCTTTACTCTTGTAGTTCTTGTATTCTTTTAATGTAAAACAGGAGACCAACAGTTGAACTGTTGCACACTACTGATTTCAGACCCATAACATGCAACTACTTTAATTTTGATGGGCCGATAGTCCAGGTCAGAATGTCAAATTGAGACAGATTTGAAAATGAAAAGTCAGAGTACTGGAGCTTAAACTCTATTCTTAAAAACAATTAACATCTCAACAGTTCTATTGAGATAAAAACTTGAAAATGAGGAAATGGGAATCCCACAGGCTCTAGAAAACAATGTTTTCTTTTTTACTGATACCTGATCTGCAGATGAATTTTTTTCATTCAACGGTGAACTAATCTAGGGATAAAAGTATTTCACTTGTGGTTGCATTCTTCTCTCTAAACATGCCTGCCTCACTCGGCTTTATGCCACAGAAGAATAAAGCCTTTGCTATACTACAGACAACCCACATTCGAATGCCTATAGGAACTGGCTAGGGGGATGTGAGTGAGCGTCATAGTTTTCAGTCATCCCGAATACCATGGGAGCACCTGTTTTTAAGCTTAAATAACCTTAATACCCTGATTGCTCAATGGTGCTTTCTCCCCCAAAATTTTTGGTAAAGGCACCTCTGCTCTAGCTGTAGATGTCTTAGCCAATCAAAGTGTTGCTTTACTGCATCTCATTTGCATGCTGCTGGACAGTTTCTTCATTTCTTTCAGTTCCGTGTCATGCTTACATGTGGAAGTGAGGACCTGAAGTGTTTTTGATTTTCAATTAGATCCATAGCTCTCAACCTCTTAGCATAACAAATCTAGACAAAGCCTAAAGTAATGGGGGTCAAATGCCAAAATATAGTGACAGGTTTTAAGTACTGCAGTTATAAACTTAGAAAGTTGATGGAATAATGGGATTTGTGTTATCACACATTTTCTAAAGGATATAAAGTCTGAAACTCAGGTGTACGTTACTATTCAATGACTTCAGTCCACAGTGATTTTCTAGAAAACCACAAATTTTATGAGGAAAAATATGAGACAAAAATCTGGACAATCTACGAAAATCTGAACAGCTATGAGGTATGATTAGGTCTGCTCAGTCCACATATAAGAAGGGCAGGATAGAGAAGCCTTGGCACATCATTTGTGATTTGTGAAGAGCAGGACCTGCTGAACTACAAAGACATGCATCTGGAGCCTTTCTCCCTGGGCCTCCGCTGAAAATTGGCTTTGTTCCAAGTCAGACATGTTAAATGAATAAAATAAAATAAATAAAATGATTCTACGAGAACAGGAGGAGGACAATAAGCATGAAGGAGGAAGGATTCAACACTTCAGCATTTGCCACCCAAAACTCAAGGGAGACCATTTTTCTGTTTTTTGGACTTAGGAGAGTTGTGGCAGTCGGTATCAAGTTAGATTTGAAATCAGAGGAAGCTACTGCAGCATATTTTGGCACATTAGGTATGAGGCTTGCCGTCTGCACTTTTCGGGACTCGTCTTGTGGTCAACTCATTTTTGGATTTTTATTTCAATTAATTCTTCACCCTGATTAATTACATTCAGCTGGTAAGTGTGTAAACATTTGAACTTAAATTCTGGCAAATCACTGAAAACTTGAAGTCACAAACTAAATACTGACATTCGAGTAGAGTTTGATATCTTTCAGAAAATGCATTTGCATTCTAACACGTATGTCATTCTTGAATTTTATAAGTGTATAGGAGCAATATTTAAAATCTTTCCTTAATGATTGGGCCTTTGTCCCCCTCATTGCTTTCTCCAGATTTCTTGTGCTAACAGGTTGAGAGGTATACTCCAGAATTACATCTCATATTGTTGGACTGTTCCTAATAAATTTTTTATTTTTTTTGGCAAATCACTGACTGAAGTCACTAAATGATGATATACATTTGAGTTTCCAACTTTGATTTCCTTCATAAAATTTATGCTAACACATATCCTGTTATTCTAGTATTTTTTTCTAAATTTATAGGCGCGATATTTAAAATCTGTCCCTGTGTTGGATCTTTGTCCAGATTTCTAGTGCTAACAGCTTGAGGGGTCTGTATCACTTAATCAGTCTTACTATTTATTGAATCCCTATTTGTCAAACCCTATTTGTTGAAGACACAAATTAGCGAATGCACTTTTAAACAAAACATTTCCTAGGGCTAACCAATGGTAGCCCAACCTAGCGACCGTGAAAAAAAACATAAAGTTAAAACCTAACCAGGTGGGGGGGCTACACCCCCCACAACCCTCCTAACTATATATACCAACTCTGAGATTGCACTACAGTGGGGAAAATAGCACATTCCAGATGGCGGCCAACCATTGCTTTGCCCTAGGAAAACTTTCATTTAAAAGTGCATTCACTGATTTGTGTCTTTGAAGAATAGGGTTCGACAAATAGGGATTCGATAAATAGTAAGTTCGATTAGGTGATACAGACCTCAGGTTAAGAGGTATATTCCAGACTTTTGCCTCATATTTTTCGGGCTGTTCCTCATACAATGTGCTCTTTTCTGCCAAATCACTGACGGAAGTCACTAAATAATGAGACATTTAAGTTTCAGACTTTGATTTCCTTCATTAAATGCATGCTAACACACATCCTGTTAGTCTAACATTTTTTTAAGTATATAGCAGTAATATTTAAAATCTGTCCCTATGTTTGGGCCTTTGCCCACTCCATTATTTTATGCTTTGTCCAGATTTCTTGTGCTTATAGGTTGAGAGATATATGTCACATTGACCAGAATGTCCAGATTTTGGCTTCATATTTTGGTCTTACCCATTTGAGAGTGTTCTTAGTAATGTGTTTACCAATAAAGCTGCATTTCTAGAAGTAGTGTTCTGAGTTTGTTTTGGGATTTGAAGATTTTTTGTGGGATTTGCAGATTTTTACAGTTTGCTTCAGGTAGGGGGCAAATTTCAGAACTGTTTTCTGACCTTCTTGAAGGTCTTGGGAAAATGTTTAGGAATCACAGATAATGGGTATATTTAATTCTGTTTGAATGATTTGAAATATAGGAAATCAGCTTTTTCACTGTTTTTCATGCTTGTTGATTTAAGTACATTTGATGAGGAAATGCCTGTCCACCATTTATTGGGTCTATATTATAACATCGAAGTCTTAAAACTTCAAATGTTATAATATCGACCCCAATTCAGCGAATGTTTGAAATAGAGAAGCTGCAGAACACAGAATATTTTTCTAGGGAAAGTATTCAGTGGACCGTTTTTGCAGCTTTGCTATTTCTTTGACTGTGGTGTGAAGGTGACGGACCAGGTTAAGGTAAGTGTGCAAATGGACCGAGGTAAGGTGAGTGTGTGATAGTTAGGGACCTTAGGGGATAGGGAGCAGGTAAGGTGAGTGTGCAATAGTTAGGGACCTTATGGGTAGGGAGCCGGTAAGGTGAGTGTGCGATAGTTAGGGATCTTAGGGTTAGGGAGCGGGTAAGGTGAGTGTGCATTAGTTAGGGACCTTAGGGTTAGGGGAACGGGTAAGGTGAGTGTGCATTAGTTAGGGACCTTAGGGTTAGGGTTGGGTTAAGGTAAGTGGATAGCTAGTAGTGTATGTACAGTTTAGTGTAGGGTGTGCTTGTGCTGTGTGTATGTGTGTGTGTGTGTGTGTGTGTGTGTGTGTGTGTGTGTGTGTGTGTGTGTGTGTGTGTGTGTGTGTGTGTGTGTGTATTCTCGGAACAGCTAATTTTTTCCCTTGGAAAAAATGTGCTGTTCTGAGCGTTCGAGTATATCACATTTCGAGATTCCAAGGTCGAGCTTATGGTGTTTGACATTTTGGAATTTTGATAATGTGATATAGACCCGATTTATTACTTTTATTTTGAACTCTGGATTCTTTTCTTTCTTTTTCTGGCAGTAACAATGTTCAATGCATTCCTTTCCTAGTTTAAGGCTGTCTATAACCTTGCATTATTTCAGTTGTTTATTTTCACATGATTTTGGTCTCTAAAACATTAGCCATGGTTGTTTTTATCCTATAAATTTATGGAGTATATTAAGTCTACCAAATTGTATGTCTCTGGGAGTTCTCATTGTGCAGTGTTGCTTGGGCATTAGAGTTGGTAGCTATGGTAGTGTGGACAGATAGTGACGATAACTGCCATTTGTTTACTTTTACTTTTGTAGTATGTGTACTATGAACATATACACATGCAGGTCTAGGGGTACGTGTACTATGGATAGAAGTATATACATAGGTTTAGTGTTATGATATGTTCAGTATTTTCAGAAGGGATCATAGTCGTACCTTATGTTAGTGGACAAGAGAAAGTATTTTAACTGATACAGCCATTAGAAAAAGCATGTTACTTCAAAACCTGTAATAACAACCTAAGTTTGAGAGTCATACTGTAAAATGTGACCCTCTATGGTTTTGCACTCCCCCAGAAAGAATGAGTTTACCCTTGTCCCCAGTTGCTTGAATATGGCAAGTTAAAGTATGAAGGGGAGTGCATACCAAATGCCCAAAATTCATCGGAATGATCAGATGTTCTCATTACTTTGGTCTGTCTTACTCATTCATGGTCACACTTGCCTTTGCAATTACTAATCATCATACTTTATATCTTTCTGAAAATATTTCTGCAAAATAAATATTGGGAGGGTCAGGGTGGCTAATTAATGATTAATCCACAACTGTGTGGTATAAAGTCCATGATCTGTCAGTTTTGCAATATGTTCCTTGTATGATCTTTTTCTTGGATGCATTATGAATGATTTGCAATAATGAGCTTTTTCTTGGATGTGTTATGAATGATTTGCAATAATGAGCTTTTTCTTGGATGCATTATGAATGATTTGCAATAATGAGCTTTTTCTTGGATGTGTTATATAACATTTACAATAATAAGTTTTTTTATTAGCTGTGTTACATAGCAGTGCTACAGAATGGTGCACTGCTACAGTCTTCCCTTTCCATAAAGGGGGAGCGACTACAGACCCTAGGAATTATCGCCCCATTAGCCTGACGAGTCTGATATGTAAGGCTATGGAGCACATCATCATGGACCTAATTAACAAGGATATAGGGAATCTCCAAACTCTGGATCCCACACAGTTTGGTTTTGTGAAGGGTAGATCATGCCTGCTCAGCCTGGTTGACTTCTTTGAGTCAGTCACCAGAGCTGTGGATGAAGGTAAGGCAGTTCATACAGCCTACCTCAATCTGTTCAAGGCCTTTGATACCATTCCTCATTCAGGAATTATTGATACACTCACCAAACTAGGCATTAACCCCTATATCACTAGGTGGGTTGCAAATTGGCTCACAGATAGAACCCACAGTGTGAAAGTAGCAGACTCCAAGTCAGACTGCTGACCAGTCACGAGTAGAGTCCCATAGGGATCAGTCCTGGGTCATCTCTTGTTTGGCATCTACTTCTCAGAAGTCCAGACCAATACAGAAGGTCTCTGGCTGATCAAGTTCACCAATGATTGCAAGCTGGGAGCCATTATTAATTCTCCAAGTGATGTAGACATCCTACAGAAATACCTCACTGAGACCAACAACTGGTGTCAAAATCATGGCCTTAAGCTTAATGCCAAGAAATGTGTCGTCATTCCCTTTAGGAAAAACTCAGTTCCCACTAATTACCACATTGATGGTAGCCCACTGAACACTGAAGGCATTATAGGAGATCTAGGGACACAGGTTGACAGCAGCCTCTCCTTCGACCACCACATTGCCACTGTGGTCAGAAAGTCCTTCTATGTGGCACATCTCGTTACCAAGGGTTTTGCATCCAGGAAGAAAGAGGTCATCATCTCTCTCTACTCTTCCCTCTTTAGACCAATAATCGAGTATAATGCCCCATTTGGCATGTACCTCACTAAACATCTGCAACAGCTAGAAAGGCCACAAAAGTACCTCATGAAGAGGATTCTGGGCAGACTCAAAAAACTTCAGCTTTTCTCTGTCTCATATCGTCTATTAAGAGGTGATCTCTTCTTGACTTACAAAGCCATGTCTGACCCAACACTGTTAGAAATGTTACACCTAATAAATCCCAATCCCTCTGTACCAGACACCCCAGGGAGCTCAACCTCATTACCACAATCAACAGAACATGCTGGAGGGACAGGTTCATAACCCAGAGATTGCACATGCTCTGGCATAGACTTCCCATACATGTCAAGCAGAGCACCTCACTGACCCTTTTCAAGAGAAATATTGATAAGTGGATGGGAAATAGAAAGTTCAACCCAGGGATCATGCCAGTGTCTCTACTTGATAGAGGCACCAGGAACTAATGGTGCCATGATGCCAGGGTACTTCTATGGGCTAGGCTTGTAAAGGTTCCAGGGCCATTGGCCTAGTACATACCAATGAACCTATGAATCATTTCCAAAAATGAGCTTTTTTTTGGATGCATTATGAATCATTTGCAATAATGCTCATTCACATTGTATGCCCATGTATGTTGGTATGTATTAAATTGGCTTACTGAGTTAGACATGTTTACAGAGGTTTCTGGCTTGGTTTCTCATCCTTTATCTGAACTATTACAATTATTTCCTCAGAAGCAAAGTAATGACTGAATCACACAACAGCTAGGTACAAGCCACAGTGGAAGGGGGTGCAACCCAAGCTTTGTTACACTGCCATAGTGCAGCCACTCAGAAGGGTAAGACTTTTTGATTTATGTTTGGCATCATATGAGCTTCATTTTACTTTAAGTATACTTCACAGTGCACTTGTTACATTAAAGCTTGTCTAATTATGCCCTCTATTCTCCAAAGGTGTTGCCTCTGAGAAGAAGAAGTGAATGACTACATTCCAAAGTAGCTGGAAGGTCACCTTGGACTGGGTGATGGGAAGTAGGCGTGGTTGCAGATATACATTTTGCAAGATGTGTGCTACCAATATTAGTATTGGACATGGAGGGAGGAATGATCTGCAGCAACACTTTGACACTGAAAAGCACAAAATGAGCACAAAATATCTGAATGGGAGGAAGGTATCAGAAATGTTTGCCACTCAGAAAACCAACTCTAAAGTACTGGAAGCTGAAGTAGCCTTTATAAGTTTCCTTGCTGACCACAACTTGCCATTTATGACTGGGGATCATTACTTCAAGTTCATGAAGAGGTACTGCACTGATCTGGAGGTGGTGCAAACAATGACCTATGGACCAACAAAGGCTGCTTCTATTGTAAGGAATGTAATGGGGCCAAAGTATCAACAGGATGTTTCACAAATGTCTCAGAAAGTGGCATACTGTTTGTACCTCAACCAGAGTACCGATATGGGAGATGGCAAACTGCTTATAATTTTACTTTTTGTTGTTGTTGTTTTGTTTTTTTTTTTCCATGGCAGTGGTAAAAATATTATTAGATTCCTTGACATGCCTGCTTGTGTCAGTGGAACTGGCCAAGCCATTTACTACTGTGTTAAGATGGCACAGTGGTGCATCGGTAGCATTATCACCTCACAGCAAGAGGTTCTCCAGTTTGATTCTTGGCTGGGGTGCCTTCTGTGTGGAGTCTGCATATCCTCTCTGCATTTGTGTGGGTTTCCTCTAGGTACTATGGTTTCCTCCCACATTACAAAGACATGCATCTGGAGCATTTCTCCCCGGGCCGCTGCTGAAAATTGGCTTTGTTCCAAGTCAGACATTCCCAGTTAATAAATGTTAAATAATAAAAAAAGTGTAATCAAGACTCTCGGCAAGTTTGACATTCCTGTGAACAACATGGTGGCTTATTATCCTGATACTGCTGCATCCATGATTGGTAAATAGAATTTGGTACTATCCTGACTAAAAGACCGTAACCCCCATATTTGTAATATGTGCTGCTTATGCCACATTGCAAACTTAAATAAACAAAAAGCAGTACTACATATAAATATTATATTTCAGTAATGAAAGAACTGTTTTCACAGTTTATTGAACAATTAAAGTATTATTATAACTAAAGCTGACAAAGATAGTGCTTTAGTAGTGCTGGACAGAACTATGTATAATAACAAAATGCTAGAATTGTCAATATTGTCAAACAATATGTTTTACAAGCAAAGCTTTTTTTCCTGAGATTAAGAAAGTATATTCTTTAACAGATTCTTTTATTGAAGACTGGTTATATAGTGGCAGAATTATGAATGAAATAAGTTTCTAAGAATAGTTATTCCCAAAATTAGCAAGGTTTTTGGTTTGCCCAAAATTCACAAAGATTTAGATAACCCTTCTTTTAGGCCCATTGTTTCCAGTAAGGACAGCAAAACAGAAGAAATGGCAATTTATATAGACATTCATCTCCAGAAAGTGGCAGAGCTAAGTGCTACTTATAGACACATTTGAGTTTTTGATTAAAATTGAAAATTTAAGAGGTAAATGAAAATGATTTATTAGTGACTTTAGATAGCAAGTCACTTTATACAGTTATTCCAAAATATCAAGAAATGGACATTGTTAGAGGGAATTGATTAATTCCAAACTCTTTTCTCTAAATACTACACAATTGTTAGTGGAAATGCTGGACATAATTTTAAGTTACAACTATTTTGAATTTAATTCTGTTTTATCGTCAGATAAATGGTGCAGCTGTGGCCCCTAGTTATGCCAAATGTGTTTATGCATGATTGGGAAAAGGGTACTATAAACGATAGCATTTACAACAACATTGTGCTATACAAACATTTTATAGATGATGGTTTATAGATAGTTCTCCTTAAAATGCAGAACATCAATATCTGTGCAGTAACTGAGACCTGGTTCAAGGCTCCAGAGAGCACCCCTGCAATACCAGGCTACAACTCTTACCACACTTTTTAGTCACCAAACCAGGATCAAAACACTACAGGTGGATGAGTGTCCATATTCACAAAGGATATTCACACCACCAGGCTAGTTGCCCAACACAATGCGTCTGAAATTCTCCAGGTGCAACTAACACTAGGTAAGACTGCAATCCAAATGTTAGCTTGCTACAGATCCCCCATCATGCCCCAAGATTCTCACTACACCTTTCTAAACATACTGGAAAATATTAAGATACAACCAAACACCCTAATACTGGGTGACTTCAACTACCCTGCCATTAACTGGGAAAACTACTCGTGTACCAACACCTTTGCCCAACGGTTCTTGGGATTTATAAATTCCAACACCCTGGATCAACTAATCTATTGTCCCACCAGGGGCTCCCTGGTCATTACCAGCATGGGAAATTGATGCTCGACAACTATGGTCACGCACTCGTTGGTCAGGTCAGACCATAAGCTAATCACCCTTAATATCCACATCCCACCCCCCAGTAAGGAAACCTCCATAAAAAGTTCTCCAAAGCCAACTTCATGCTACTCAAGTCAGAAGTGATAAACTTCTTGACACCCATGCAGACAGGTACTGAAAGTTCAACTGCTGAGTCCTACACTAAGACACTGTATGAGCACATCCACTCATGCATGAATCGTGCCATCCCAAATAGAACCACGATGCTCTCCTCCAAAAAAATGAAGCCAATCTGGTGGTCCCCTGCTATAAACAAACCACATCAAAAGGAAGAAACTGTTACAGAAAAGGAAAATCACAGGATGCAAAAAACTCCCTTACCAGCCTCAGTAAGAAGCTGAGATCCCTCATAAAATCCTCCAAAGCTAGTTACGAAAATAAAATTGCCAAAGATTCCAAAGACAACCACAAAGCATTCTATAACTATGTCAAGAATCTAAATGACAATGCTCATATCTGCTCTGAGCTACAACAGAATGGCATTAAATATACTGATCCCAAGGATATTTTCAATATCCTGGCAGATCGATTCAGTGCCAACTTCAACCCCCTCTCACCCCCTAAATGGCCCATCTCAATACCAGAAGATTGCCAAATTCCAGTAATAACAGCCACACAGGTAAAAAACGCACTCTCCAAAGCTAAGAATACAGCATCCATGGGACCAGATGACATCCCAGCCTGTGTACTACATGAACTACAAAATGAACTGGCACCTCACCTAAGTGTCATGTTTAATCATAGACTCACCTCAGGCTTTGTGCCCACTGTTATCCCACTCCACAAGGGGGATCCACCTTGGATCCTGGGAACTACCACCCCATCAGTCTGATGAGCCTGATCTGCAAAGCCATGGAATGTATTACCATGGAACTTATAAACAAAGACATTGGCAACCTTCAAACGCTGGACCCCATCCAGTTTAGGTTCGTGAAGGGCCAATCTTGTCTTCTGAACCTGATTGACTTCTTTGAATCAGTCTCCAGAGCAGTGGATGAGGGTAAGGCAGTCCACACAGCCTATCTGGACCTTGCCAAGGCCTTTGACACCATCCCCCACTCTGGAATCATAGATAAACTTACTACGCTGGGCATTAATCCCTACATCACTCGATGGATTGCCAACTGGCTTACTGACAGAACACACATTGTAAAAGTAGCTGACTCCAAATCCAGCTCCAGACAAGTGACGAGTGGAGTACCTCAGGGTTCAGTCCTGGGACCACTCTTGTTTGGCATCTACTTCTCTGAAGTACAGGCTAATACTAAGGGACTCTGGCTAACAAAGTTCACAGATGACTGCAAACTGGGAGTCATTACTGAATCTCCAAATGATGTGGATAGTCTACAAAACTGCCTTACAGAAACAGATGCTTGGTGCCAGAGCCTTGGGCTGAAGCTCAATGCCAAGAAATGTATAGTTATCCCCTTTGGGAAAAAAACATGTACCCGTGAATTACCACATAGGTGGCAGTACATTAAACACCGAAAGTGTGATAAGAGACTTAGGGACACAGGTGGACAGTGGTCTCACCTTCGATAACCACATCGCCACAACAGTCAGGAAATCCTTCTATGTGGCACACCTCATCACTAAGGGCTTTTCGTCCAGAAAAAGGAGGTCATTGTCCCACTGTACTCATCCCTCATTAGACCCATTATAGAATGCAATGCCCCATTTGGTATGTACCTCTCAAGACACCTGCAGTGACTGGAAGGGCAGCAGAGGTGCCTCACTAAAAGAATCACAGGCCTAAAGCAGATGCCCTATGCTGACCGCCTTAAAAAACTCCAGCTATACTCTGTCGCATATCGTCTACTCAGAGGCGATCTCTGCTTAACATACAAGGCCATGTCAAACCCAGAGCTGTTGGACATGCTACACTTAAAGACATCCCAATCCCTCAGAGTCACATGCTCCAGGGATCTAAACCTTGTCATCACAATAAACAAAACATGCTGGAGGGATAGGTTCCTGACCCAGAGACTCCCCAGACTCTGGAATAGACTGCCCATGCAAGTCAAGTAGAGTGCCTCTTTGGCCCTCTTCAAAATGAACCTTGACAATTGGATGGGAGAAAGGAAATTCACCCTGGGGATCATGTCAGTCACACTGCTAGACAGGGGTCCAGGAAGTAAATAGTGTGGGAAGAAATACCCAGGGGATTGTTATGGCTGGGCTTGTATAGGCCCTAGGGCTAATAGCCTAGTACCAACCTATGAACCTATGAACCTATGGAGGAATTTAATAAAGCCTACACAGACTTTTTTTCTATGTAGGCATCATGACATACTGCTCACATGAAAGTAAGCAGGTGTGTGAACCAGTAAACAGAGCTGAGCAGCACACAAAAGTGCACCAACACAGAAGTATCTGTGGCATGCAAATCACCTCATAAGCAGATGAATTGCATGCACATGAGGAAGTTAGAGTGATCCAACAAGCAGATAGGCAGTCCTGCAGACCCCCTGTTGATGTCTGTAGTGTACACGGGAAATTTCTGTGTACAGAATCTAAAACAGACAACAGGGGCTGTATAAGTGCAGTTAGATGGACATAAATAGTATAACAGAGACAGATATGTGCAAAACTATCCACCACGTGTCCAAACCTGTATGGAAAATAATTTCAAATAATTAATTTTTTTTAATAATCAGTTGCGCACTGCAGTGTGCAAACATGACTTTATAAAAAAATAAATAAATAAAATGAGTGTAAAAACATAATTTATTAGTATGTGACAGTAAAATATGATAGGACACTATGTGGAGTATCTACAGTGCTGGAATGGTGCTGTTGTGAATGAAGCAGGGCCTGGAACTACGTAGTTTCCAAGTTGTGTCCACGGATCCCTATCCAAATGAGGTGGTGTTATAGAATAACAGAAATGAGTATTCATGTCCACAGATCCCATCCGTGTAGGCAGAGAACCATGTTGGTGTCCAGAGAAGAAGTAGCTGACATCAAGGGGGGGGGTGTCTACAGACTTGTAAGCTCATTGGAGCTCAGCAGCACCTGTTTGCACAGTGCTCTGCTGAGCAGGAGTGTGTGTCCAGTGACTGCTAAGCTTTGTTTCCCTTCAAGGACCATGTTTCTGAGTGTTTGCGTGGCACGCCACTGTGCTGAGCATGACCTTCGATGAGGGTGGGTCCCCTGACTGCTAAGAATTGTTTGCCTCTACAGTGTTTGTTTGTGTTGCATGCTACTGTGCTGAGCGAAGAAGGCTGTCAAAAAAAAAAAGTGGCTGAGAAAGCCAATGGTATATTAATTACTGATGACCCCTGTTTCACTTAAACTAAGGCCATTAACAGTCCTTGATGATGTACTTGGCAGGTGGATTCCATCATAGTTAGCCAATCACACAGGCTGCACCTATAGCAGAGCACTATAAAGGTTGCATACCCCCTACAATCTGATTTCACCCCCATACTCTGCACCAGTGGAGTACAGACTTAGGATATTTAACTGAAGAAATGCTAAGGGTTGCTGCAGGTCTGCTACATCTGTATGTGCTAGAAGCTGAGGGCAGTGCTGCTGTTGCTGCTGACAATAGGCCTAGGCAGAGAAAGAGAAGAGTGTTCAGGCCCAGGGTAACCTTCCAGGAGCTACATGAGCTTGAGATTATAGAGTGCTACAGGGTGGACAGGGACATACTACAATAACTCACTGAGCTCTGCCACCCTCTACTCAGACCCAGATCCAAAAAAGGTGAACCCATCCCAGTGGAAACAAAGGTTTGTGTAGCTCTTAGGATACTAGCTACAGGTACTTCCCAAAGACCAACTGGAGACATGATGGGGGTCTTGCAGGCATCAGGATCCAGGGTACTCTGCCAGTTCCTGGATACCATGCTACCACATGCGAGTGAGCATATTTATTTTCCGCTTACCTCTGAGGTGAGGAGTTCTACTGTGTAGCACACAACCCTTTGGTACTGGGTGCTATAGATTGCACTCATGTACATATCAAGGCACCACCCGGTGAGGAGGGTAGAATCTAAGTCAACCACAAGGGGTATCACTCCATCAACTGCCAGGTTGTGTACAATGCCCAGGGCATTATCATGAATGTGTGTGCTGGCAGCCCTGGCAGTTATCACAACTCCCATATCTGGCATGCATCACAGCTGTACTAGATGTTTGCAATTGGGGACATCCTACATAGCCATTTACTGGGGGATGCTGGCTACGCACTGGAACCATAGATGATGACACCCATCAGAAATGCACAGACACACCCACTGAACAATGTCCTAATGAGGCACATGCACAAACTAGGAACATCATAGAGCATGTGTTTGGGCTGCTGAAGTCACGGTTCTGGTGCCTAGATATATCTGGTGGAGCCCTGCAGTACTCTCCAGCCACATGTCCACAGATGTTCACAGTATGTGGCATGCTACACAATATGATCTTGTGGAAACAGCTGCAGCAGGATCAGCAAAGGGAAGTAATACACAGCCCCCCACCAGTGCCTAAGACCCCACAGCCACACTCACAGGGGGACTCAGAGGAATAATCCCCTGAGGATGTCCCTGTAGGCAGATGTAAGCATGCCAGTATGCCCTGGCCCTGGCCAAGAGACAACACATAGCACATGCACTGACAACCTAGGACCCTAGAGACTGACACCTTATTCCGACTCACATACATATAGTAAAAATTATGCCAGCCAGCCCACACAACCGGTACCTAACCATGTATTGGCTATGTACTGCATGCATCAGACAGAGTCAACCCTGAACTACAGGTCTGTCAAATGCTGCATTCACAAGGTAAGTCATTCACCTATACACCACTTGGAAGGGGTACTAGAATATGCTAGCATATGTATGGACCAGCTGCATGTATACAAGGGAATATAGTGGGCTACTGGGCTATTTGCAGAGATCTAACAGCCACTTGGGACAACAGGTACACTGTCCAATAGTATGTGCTCCATAATATTCACTAGGCCACATGGCTGGAATATCCACTACATTATTCAGGGGAGATGGCAAACAGTGGGGTCACAGGACAGTCGCACAACTGTCTATGCCAGCAGAGCATGGGCTGGTCATCCCCCACTCCCAACACATCAGTGTTCCCATACAACTGCTGTAACAGTCAGTCTGCAAAGATATATCAGCAGACCAGACAATTCCAGGGCTGTGACATAGAACCTGGCTGCATGTTGTATTTTCCACACAACGCAGATGTGACAATGTATATCTGTATGCTGTTGATAGTGTGAGGAATGAAACCTCTCACTCTCTGGTGTCTTGTGTAGCTCACTGGGCTAGTGACATTAGCATGGGTGATGGTGTTGATGGTTTCAATCTGGCAGCATCAACATCTTTTGCATGTGAGGTACTCGTATGGTGCTATACCCACAGACTGTCATACCACTCAATCTGTTACTGCATGAAAGCTGGACCAAAACAGAGAGAATGGGGGGACAAATAGCCACAACTGCAGACAGACATTATACATGCTCCGATTAACCTAAAAGGCAAGTATAACAGGAGGTTGCAACAGAAAAGCTGCAGGATGTAAAGGCCATCACTTAAATGTGTTAGTAGTTACTACAATTCATTGACTGCATTTTACAGTATTTTACTGGAGAGCCACAAATGTATGAGGAACAGCCCAGACATATGGGTGAAATGCTGGACAATCTGCAAAACATGTACAGTGAGAGGTATGCAGGCTGTCACCCTGTGTGTGGTGTTACATCATGTACCCCAGTCACATATTAAGTACAGCACACAGCCAGGGAATGCATTATATCAGGGAAGTGCTGTCCTGTAGAAACAGGTGCAGCAGCCAGTGTCAGCAGCACACAAAATCCCGGACCGGAGTACAGGTAGCTCTGGCATGGAGTCACCTTGTAAGCACTGACAGTCACACTGGGCAAGCTTTTACACTTAGCTAACTTGAGAGCAAGTCTGTTGCCTCATCCTCACAAAGACCTGCTATGGGGAAATATATCTGTACATACAGACAGCTATGTATACATAACTGTCTGTCCCTATCCCCCTCACACATTATTAGTGTATCTATTTCAGTATGTGGCACATATACATATGATATCAATATATATGTATATATATATATATATATATATATATATATATATATATATATATATATACACACACACACACACACACACACACACACACACACACACACACACACACACGCACATATATAGCTATATAAATTACAATGATACATAGACTCGCCACATATATCTACATAACACATTTACATAACGTACACACATGGCAACATTTAAAGAGACAACCCTGTTACACACACACACACACACACACACACACACACATATATATATATATATATATATATATATGTGTGTGTGTGTGTGTGTGTGTGGGATGTACAAATACCCCCACTGCACTTACGCATCACAACAGTTTTCCGATGGAACCAGACTAAGGCTGCAACAGTACAGGATGCACTCACCCACAGACCCCATTGCCTGCGGAATGTCATCCTGGAGACAGACACAGGCGAGCAGGTGTTGTAATGTTCAATGGTTGCAACTCATGCCTTGGACAAGCCATATTGTCTGCCCATCTAACTGCAACTAGCCACATATGGCCATGCTGGTAACTGTACACACATAGCAGGGATATTAACAGCTATCCCACTCCTAGGACACTAGATGCAATAACAGTACCAAGCAGTGTCACTCTGCAAGCCACACATGCTGTCTAACACAAGGCTACTTTGTGTACTCCACAAGTACTGTGCCTGCATTCACATATACAACAGACATAACCTGTGGGATCCACGATAAATACTGTGAGCTATAGTGTGTACTACTTAGGTAGGGTTTCTAATCTCACATCAGCCAAATCTTATGTGTGTGTAAATATATCCCCTTACAGCACTACAGGCATGCCCCTATGGGCTATCTCTGTGCAATGCTTATGCATTTTATGCCCCTGTGACTAGCTGCTGGCCTCTACATTGCCCTCCTCTACAAAGCCAACTGATGTCATCCACCTTAAGAACACTGGCTGACAGTCTAATATTAGATAAACTCTGTGGCGCATATGATAAGTACTGTAAGTTATAGTGTGTACTAATAAATAAGTAGGGTTCTAATCTCACATTAGTCAACTATGTGTGTGTGTATAAATATATGCCCTTGCAGGCTATCCTTGTGCAATGGTTATGCATTTTATGGACATGTAACTAGCTGCTGGCCTTAAATTGCCCTCCTCTGCATAATCATAACTGATGTCCGCCACCTGTCTGACCCAGACACTGGATATTTAAAGATGTGTCAACTCCATCACCACAACCTGTAGATGATATGTATCAAGGGTAGCAGACCTTATCACAAAGTATGAATGCATGATTATGCTGACTACCCCCATTATCCCTGATAGACTGTTATACACATATGCACCTAGGGAGCCATACACGTATACTGCCATACTTTGCTGATGTCATATATCTGCTGTACTGCCATGCCATCATGTGCTGCTGTATTGTCACCATGTGTCCATAGTTTATCCCCTCAGACTCCTGCAACAGAAACATACACAGGTCCATGAGACACCTGTCAGTCTGTAACACTACCAGAAGTCCAACATCATGCAACAGAGAAACACAAAGTGCGATGTGCAGTCATGACACATGCCAGCTTACAGTACCTGTTGTGACCCACAGTAAGTGGCATGGCAAAACAATACTGCACTACACAAGTACATGTCAAGTAATATAGTCACCCTGTGCATAAGACACATAGTTGCATTTCCCTGCATCGATGGCACAGATGCCAGGGATGTGGCACAGATATAATCACATGCATGTGGTATGGAGGGTGCCTGAAGCCTAGGCTGCCCCAAACAGTTGACAGCATGTGTGTGAGTCAGGAAGGGGTGCAGGTTAGATGGGCCATGGAGATGTGCCGTGTGTGTCTATTGGTGACCTGCATGTGACAGTGGTGTTTGAGTATGTGCGTGTACACAGTCAAGCCCAGTGCTAGCTCTACACATGTGTATATTGGACAGCTGTAGACCATACATGGTAGAGTAGACAGTTCACTGTCTCTGGCCACATACACAGGAACTTGGTCTGCCAGGAGGAGCAGTGCTACTGGTCACGGGACTGCCCAGGGCCATGTACCCATGGCCTGCCACATCATGGTGTTGACAGCACACTTTCCTCTGTAGCCCTGGAGGCACTGCCACTACAGGAGTGTGCCTGTGCACAGCCATGTGGACTCTCAGCAGATGGTGCTGTGACCTACGTCCATGTATCTGATGCCCAATTCCAACCAGATGTTCCAGCACAGAAAATGTGCGGTCTAAGACAGACACTGTCTCAGCCCACTGTCTGTCTGTTGCATAATTGAACTGAATATGGGTGTCCCCAATGTGGTCAAGGCAGACATAGATGTCATACTGTGCTGCATCCACAACCTTAAGCATCCATCTGTTACTGTGCTTAGAACGTGTGTATGCCTCCATGACAGCCCAAAACATGCACCAAGTGACCTGTGATGTGACACCTGCAACAGGTGGTGGATGGACAGCAGTCCTCCTATGAGCACCCCTGTCAATCTGCCTGTGTGGGACCTTGCCAGCTGTCTGGCTATGGCTAGTGTCTACACTCACTGATGCCATAATTGCCACACTGTCCTGTTCAATGTCGACACCCTCTGTCTGTCCAATATCTGTGGCTTCTGGGGACTATGTGTGGGCATACTGACTGTGTGTGGTGATAATGGAGGTAGAAGAGGGATGTCAACCTCTGGGACAGATTCAGCCCCTGACAATCCCACGTGTACCTCACTATGGCCACTATCATCATCAGACTCCAATGGGACACTCACATCAGGTTGTGAGGGGGACAGAACCCAACCCCCCATTAACCTGTGAGAAGCAAGACAAAAGCAGTACATTACCATCTGCACTATTATGTATGGTAATTCACACAGACTCATACAGATGAGGTTATACAACTGCATTATCAGTCCCACATCCTTATCTCTGCTGCCATGCACAACAGACAACCTCACACCAACATGCAAAGACAAGTCAAGCCCTTTATAACATGCACTTCAGCCACATCCAGGTAAAATTGCCAGTACAATCTGCCCATAAGGTATGCAGCATGACACTATACGTGATAGAACTACACATAAAACCCGGTATGCCTGTCTTGAGAATGATATGCCAGTACTAGTGTCGCTGCCTCAGGTATGTGCCATCTCCCTTTTGTGTTTGAACAGGCATCTTGGAGTAATTGCCTCACATATACCAGGCTGTGTAACTGCTCATAACTATAAGTGCAAATGTGTTGATGGTCATTGATATACACACCTTTGATTATTGGGTCTATGAACCATAGTTAACTGGTCCAAAATGGAAGATACAAATATTCTAATATGCCTAAGCACAACATTTGTACATAAGGTAATATGGCAGCCCTTACCTTTCATAGGGTATATATGATCTGTAAAAAACAGTATCATACTTACCAGGTACAGGAGCTGGGGCTTGGGCCACACCTGACCGTCCTCTAAAAAGGTAAGGGTGAGGTATTGTCAGCACCACCAAATGTTGCAGCACTACAAGGTAATATGTGTACATATCCACATGTACAGTAGCTACTGCGATAATGGCTATATTGCTGACATTCTGAGTATGTGTGCTCAACTGTGCATAAACCCCAACCCCCCGATGCAGATAGACATGACACCCATATACTGGTATGTACAGCCCAGCAAAATGACTGGTACAGTATTATACTGGTGAACACAGTAAGCTTACCTGGCCGCTCCTGTGCTGTAGAGACTGTGGCACCTACCTCCATGATGTATGGTCTGATGGATGCCTGGGAGCAATCAGGTTTTCCTAAATTCACCAGGAATTACTTTGTGGCCAAGAGTGATTGTGCCATTGCAGGCCATCCACCGGTGGCATGATCCCTGGCAGCATCAGCTGCCCTTTGTCGTGCAGCATTCAGCATGTCTATGGCCTGGTGTTGGACCTGCTCATAGGTCCTGTCCTGTTAGCCATTCTGATTGACATCCCACACAAGGTCTGCCCATAATGTTGCCTGCTGTCCCTGATTATGCCTCACCCTGGACAACAAGATCTGATGGTGCTGTCTCAGTCCATCCAGTATTATGTCATTCTCCGCATGTGAAAAGGGGGCATGTCTTCTGTGATACATGGTCCACTATGTACAGATCCATCACACCTATAATGGCCTGCACTATGCACTGCCCCCTCACACATCATACCCCACAGTCTGGCAACACAGTACATGTGTGGATACCACCAAGATTGTGGCAATACTGGGGTATGTCCCTCTGTACCATGACAGGTTCTGCTTTATTTTCCTACACCCAGCACTGCAATCTACTGTGGTGTGTCCCCTATGGGCAAACTCCCACTAATATGCCATATAGACAGTGTCAGACAAATAACAGTGTGCTATTACAACAACTATATGGGGACAGTCCAGCAACACCAGTGTGCCACAATGACAGAAAACAATACACACCTACTACAGTATATGTTCCCTGTAGGCTTCATACTTTTCAACTAAACAGATGTTTGTAGAATGTCAAAGATGTTTGCCTCATAGTCTTGGTCATTTTCACACAAACGTGGATTTGTGACAAATATTTGGCCAACCATTGATGGTTGCTGTCTGAAAATAAAGATGGACATCTGAGATTCAGACGTCACACCCTTCAGAACACAGTTATGCTACTGTAATATCTGTTATTCTATTGACATTCTTACTTTGTACAAGCAATATTTAAACACTGTCACTGAGTTTGGGCCTTTCTCCTCCCGTTAATTATGGCTCTGTCCTGATTTCTTGCTGTAAGAGTTTGACAGGTACGTTAGGCATAGCTGTCAACCAAACAGGGAAAAATATCAACAAAAACAGGGACTTCACCAGAGTACATCAGGGACATTCAGCGACACTTTCAAAATGTTAAAACTATTTATGTGAGACAGTAACTGACTGAGAGGAGGTGAATAACAGTACATCATTTGATGTTACAGGAGTGTACACCCTTACTTATTGTCACTGAGTATTATGTGTAATCCACTAGCTTTCTGACAACAGCCAACCTTTGTAGGAGGGATTAAGAGGGACAGACCTAAGATGTGGGTGGAAAGCAGGGACAGTTGAGAGGTGTGCCTGTAGGTATAGGACAGCAGAGTATCAATGACACGTCATCACCATAGATCTAACACAGGCTTACTGTTGTAATCCCTATCAATGACATGTCATCACCATAGATCTGAGACAGGCTTACTGCTGTAGTCCCTATCAATGACATGTCATCACCATAGATCTAGGACAGTTTTACTGCTGTAGTCCCTATCAATGACATGTCATCACCATAGATCTGAGACAGGCTTACTGCTGTAGTCCCTATCAATGACATGTCATCACCATAGATCTAGGACAGTTTTACTGCTGTAGTCCCTATCAATGACATGTCATCACCATAGATCTGAGACAGGCTTACTGCTGTAGTCCCTATCAATGACATGTCATCACCATAGATCTAGGACAGTTTTACTGCTGTAGTCCCTATCAATGACATGTCATCACCATAGATCTGAGACAGGCTTACTGCTGTAGTCCCTATCAATGACATGTCATCACCATAGATCTGAGACAGGCTTACTGCTGTAGTCCCTATCAATGACATGTCATCACCATAGATCTGAGACAGGCTTACTGCTGTAGTCCCTATCAATGACATGTCATCACCATAGATCTGAGACAGGCTTACTGCTGTAGTCCCTATCAATGACATGTCATCACCATAGATCTGAGACAGGCTTACTGCTGTAGTCCCTATCAATGACATGTCATCACCATAGATCTGAGACAGGCTTACTGCTGTAGTCCCTATCAATGACATGTCATCACCATAGATCTGAGACAGGCTTACTGCTGTAGTCCCTATCAATGACATGTCATCACCATAGATCTGAGACAGGCTTACTGCTGTAGTCCCTATCAATGACATGTCATCACCATAGATCTGAGACAGGCTTACTGCTGTAGTCCCTATCAATGACATGTCATCACCATAGATCTGAGACAGGCTTACTGCTGTAGTCCCTATCAATGACATGTCATCACCATAGATCTGAGACAGGCTTACTGCTGTAATCTAAGACAGACTTACTGCTGTAGTCCCTATCAATGACATGTCATCACCATAGATCTGAGACAGGCTTACTGCTGTAATCCCTATCAATGACATGTCATCACCATAGATCTGAGACAGGTTTACTGCTGTAATCCCTATCAATGACATGTCATCACCATAGATCTAACACAGGCTTATTGCTGTAATCCCTATCAATGGCATGTCATCACCATAGATATATGACAGGCTTAATGCTGTAATCCCTATCAGTGACATGTCATCACCATAGATGTATGACAGGCTTACTGCTGTAATCCCTATCAATGACATGTCATCACCATAGATCTGAGACAGGCTTACTGCTGTAGTCCCTATCAATGACATGTCATCACCATAGATCTGAGACAGGCTTACTGCTGTAGTCCCTATCAATGGCATGTCATCACCATAGATCTAGGACAGTTTTACTGCTGTAGTCCCTATCAATGACATGTCATCACCATAGATCTGAGACAGGCTTACTGCTGTAGTCCCTATCAATGACATGTCATCACCATAGATCTAGGACAGTTTTACTGCTGTAGTCCCTATCAATGACATGTCATCAGCATAGATCTGAGACAGGCTTACTGCTGTAGTCCCTATCAATGACATGTCATCACCATAGATCTAGGACAGTTTTACTGCTGTAATCCCTATCAATGACATGTCATCACCATAGATCTGAGACAGGCTTACTGCTGTAGTCCCTATCAATGACATGTCATCACCATAGATCTGAGACAGGCTTACTGCTGTAGTCCCTATCAATGACATGTCATCACCATAGATCTGAGACAGGCTTACTGCTGTAATCACTATCAATGACACGTCATCACCATAGATCTGAGACAGGCTTACTGCTGTAGTCCCTATCAATGACACGCCATCACCATAGATCTGAGACAGACTTACTGCTGTAGTCCCTATCAATGACATGTCATCACCATAGATCTGAGACAGGTTTACTGCTGTAGTCCCTATCAATGACATGTCATCACCATAGATCTGAGACAGGCTTACTGCTGTAGTCCCTATCAATGACATGTCATCACCATAGATCTAAGACAGGCTTACTGCTGTAGTCCGTATCAATGACATGTCATCACCATAGATCTGAGACAGGCTTACTGCTGTAGTCCCTATCAATGACATGTCATCACCATAGATCTGAGACAGGCTTACTGCTGTAGTCCCTATCAATGACATGTCATCACCATAGATCTGAGACAGGCTTACTGCTGTAATCTAAGACAGGCTTACTGCTGTAGTCCCTATCAATGACATGTCATCACCATAGATCTGAGACAGGCTTACTGCTGTAATCCCTATCAATGACATGTCATCACCATAGATCTGAGACAGGTTTACTGCTGTAATCCTATCAATGACATGTCATCACCATAGATCTAACACAGGCTTACTGCTGTAATCCCTATCAATGACATGTCATCACCATAGATATATGACAGGCTTAATGCTGTAATCCCTATCAGTGACATGTCATCACCATAGATGTATGACAGGTTTACTGCTGTAATCCCTATCAATGACATGTCATCACCATAGATCTCAGACAGGCTTACTGCTATAATCCCTATCAATGACATGTCATTACCATAGATCTACGACAGGCATACTGCTGTAGTCCCTATCAATGACATGTCATCACCATAGATCTGAGACAGGCTTACTGCTGTAGTCCCTTCCCTATCAATGACATGTCATCACCGTAGACCTGAGACAGGCTTACTGCTGTAATCCCTATCAATGACATGTCATTACCATAGATCTGAGACAGGCTGACTGCTGTAATCCCTAGCAATGATATGTCATTACCATAGAGCTAAGACAGGCTTACTGCTGTAATCCCTATCAATGACATGTCATCACCATAGATCTGAGACAAGCTTACTGCTGTAGTCCGTATCAATGACATGTCATCACCATAGATCTGAGACAGGTTTACTGCTGTAGTCCCTATCAATGACATGTCATTACCATAGATCTAGGACAGGCTTACTGCTGTAGTTACTATTAATGACATATCATCACCATAGAGCTAAGGCAGGCTTACTGCTGTAATCCCTAGCAATGACATGTCATTACCATAGAGATAAGACAGGCTTTCTGCTGTAATCCCTATCAATGACATGTCATCACCATAGATCTGAGACAGGTTTACTGCTGTAGTCCGTATCAATGACATGTCATCACAATAGATCTGAGACAGGTTTACTGCTGTAGTCCCTATCAATGACATGTCATTACCATATATCTAGGACAGGCTTACTGCTGTAGTCACTATCAATGACATGTCATCACCATAGAGCTAAGACAGGCTTACTGCTGTAATCCCTAGCAATGACATGTCATTACCACAGAGCTAAAACAGGCTTACTGCTGTAATCCCTATCAATGACATGTCATCACCATAGATCTGAGACAGGCTTACTGCTGTAGTCCCTCTCAATGACATGTCATTACCATAGATCTTACACAGGTGTACTGCTGTAATCCCTCTCAATGACATGTCATCACCATAGAGCTAAGACAGGCTTACTGCTGTAATCCCTAGCAATGACATGTCATCACCATAGAGCTAAAACAGGCTTACTGCTGTAATCCCTATCAATGACACATCACCATCATAGATCTGAGACAGGCTTACTGCTATAATCCTTATCAATGGCATGCCATCACCATAGATCTAACACAGGCATACTGCTGTAATCCATATCAATGACATGTCATCACCATAGAGCTAAGACAGGCTCACTGCTGTAATCCCTATCAATGACATGTCATCACCATAGATCTGAGACAGGCTTACTGCTGTAGTCCCTATCAATGACATGTCATTACCATACATCTAGGACAGGCTTACTGCTGTAGTCCCTATCAATGATATGTCATCACCATAGATCTAACACAGGCGTACTGCTGTAATCCATATCAATGACATGTCATCACCATAGATCTAGCACAGGCGTACTGCTGTAATCCCTATCAATGACATGTCATCACCATAGATCTGAGACAGGCTTACTGCTGTAGTCCCTATCAATGACATGTCATTACCATACATCTAGGACAGGCGTATTGCTGTAGTCCCTATCAATGACATGTCATCACCATAGATCTAACACAGATGTACTGCTGTAATCCCTATCAATGATATGTCATCACCATAGATCTGAGACAGACTTACTGCTGTAGTCCCTATCAATGACATGTCATTACCATACATCTAGGACAGGCATACTGCTGTAGTCCCTATCAATGACATGTCATTACCATACATCTAGGACAGGCGTACTGCTGTAGTCCCTATCAATGACGTGTCAGTACCATACATCTAGGACAGGCTTACTGCTGTAGTCCCTATCATTGACATGTCAGTACCATACATCTAAGACAGGTGTACTGCTGTAGTCCCTATCAATGACCTGTCAATACCATACATCTAGGACAGGCGTACTGCTTTAGTCCCTATCAATGACCTGTCAGTACCATACATCTAGGACAAGCGTACTGCTGTAGTCCCTATTCCCCATACCTCCATCCCCCATCTATATCCTTTTATATGGGGAAGTGTATTACATACCTATTGGAGTGCAGTACTCCTATGTTGAACTTTGTGTCTGGTAATCTTTTGGAAATATGCTCTCTGTGTGAATTAAGTCTCATACAGACCTGTTCCCCATAACCAGCTGCTCGCTTTTTAAGGTACTGCTCATTGGCAGGTAAAACTGCCTCTGCACCAATCCATTGCTTATAATTGCCAATTGCGGCCAAAACAGCTGACTTGCACTATTATTGGCCAATGACATGCCACCACATGCAATATATAAGGCCTTCATGTAGGCCTGAACCCCTTTCTTAGTTGCTAAGATGGACATGACTGAGGTGTGGAGACTACAGCATTGCAGAGGGTAGGTTCCATAACTGTCAACTGTAGAGATGTATGCAGTATATCCACAGTTTTGCCTCATATGTGTGGTCAGTGTCCCATGACATTGTGGTCATCTGGCAGTTCACTGGCAAACATTGTGGGTGGAGGTCAGTAATGAAAGATGCTCATTTGAGTGTCAGACTTCATACCCATCAGAATATGCATGCTAATGTAGTAGCTGTTATTCTATCAACTTACTATCTTAGTAGGGGCAAACCATTACACATGTCCCTATCTGTGGGCCTTTGCCCCCCATACAGATGGCTTTGTCTGGATCCCGTGTTCTAGGGGGTTGGGAGGTATGGTAGGTGTGTAGCAGCTACCTTTATATACAGCTGTGTATTCTACAGGCTGCAGCTGCTGCTACAACCTAACACACATAGGGAATAGTATGGACACTTTGGGGGACAGCAAGCTGCACGTGTAACTGTGGCAGCTGTGGCAGCCCTGTCATTATGGCAGAGCCAGGGTAAGGGTATTCTATACAGTCTAATCAGGGCATGTGCTTAAGGTACATCTGTTATGCAACAGTGCCAATGACAGAGTAGTAGGCAACATATAGTTATGCTATATGGATATGTGCAGTGTGTCCCTACCTGCAGGCCTCTGACTTGCAAAAATAGGTAGCAGTTCATTAAGTAGCAGTAACCTGTGTGGATTATGAATGCATGACTCACTCATTACTTGCTGTTGTCACAATAATGTAATTGAACTGCAATACAAAGCTGGATTTAACCCAGGACTGTGTGTGGCAAAATGTTCTGCATGCAAGGCATTTAACTGACTGAGCTAATTAGTGACTGTAGAAGCATGTGTATTTGTAAGATATATGTGCAGACATACAGGGTGTGAGAAACATCTCTACATCCATCAGTATGTGCATGGCTTTATATGGTTGTATTTCTGCACTAGGGTCCCAGTTGTACATGTACTTTGCCATTGCTGCCTTAGCAGGTATCTTTCCACAGGTTGCTGATAAAAGGGCACATATACCTACTATCACAGGCCTCACTTCCATCCATTATTATGTCTTTGGCTGTCTACTGATGAATTATTGCACCAGAGTCCAAGGTACACTCCCATTTCTCCCACTAGTTTATATTTCAGTCACATGCCTAATGACTGTAAGTGGCAATCAGTATGTCTTGTTGGAAACACCTATTGCAATTAAGATCTGTGTGGCGTGGTGGGTTAATGCAATGGGCTGTAGTTAAGAGTGGCCTGGGTTAGAAACACAGCAGAGGTGCTAATGTCATACATGTGACTAACAGTGTAATAAGGGCATGTAACCATGTAAGCTAAGTGGTACAGCTCACAAATCCGTGCTAAAAAATATAAAGAAAAGAAAAAGGGGGTGATAACAAAGTGCTGAAAAGGGGACAAGCAGGGGGAAAACATAGTGAAAGGCAGGAAGGGTGTAGGAAAGAACCATAGCTATCCATTCTTGTACAGCAACAGCTGTGCACTTTGTCAGATTTTGTAGTTGAATTTGGACTCTCAAACCCCAGAGAGAGAGGGGTGAAGACAACATAACTGCATTGTCAAGTCAATTGGACCAAATTACTTGTGTCCAATGGGCACATGTGCAACATGCAGAGCTATGTATGGGGCAATATTTTTTGTGGGACAGGTGCCATTTTTTTTTTATTAAGGTGAGAATGGAATGTTGGGGAAGGTACATAGGTACATGTGGGGAGGTAAGTAGGGTAGGAGAGGATGCGTTTTCAGCCAGACAAGACAGCAGACAGGGGTGGTGAGTGACACATGAGGGGGTAAATATCTTGGATGGCAAGGGTGTTGTGGAATCCAAATTGTATATGCCTCCAGATGGCAGCACCATGATTCACATCCCCACCCATGGGACTGTTGACATTGCTCTTTCACTGCCACTGCTCCAAGTGTGGCTGTGCTGGAGGCTTAGCACCAGAGCCAGCCTGCCCCACCAGGTCAGTCAGTGTGCCCTCAATCTGGCACAAGCAACATTCATAGGTCCGATGAACAATTCTGCACACCATGACCGGCAATTGATCTTGGGTGATGGCAGCCCCTCCACCACTACTCCCAGGGGGAGGCCGAGACCCATCCCTTGAGGCAGCTCCACTTGATGCTGCAGGTGGTGCAGAGGCAGCTGAGGGGGGCACCACCAGCCTGGGTTCCAGATGTGCCAGGACCCGGTGCCACAGCCAGTTGAGGGAAGTTAGGTGGATTACCTGGAACCAGCCTACCCTGAAGTGCTGTGGTGATGGAGGTATAGCACTAAGAAAGGGTTAGTTATGAACAAAACATTGTTAGTAATAACAGCATGCCAGAACAGTGGAAATAACCCAATTACATATCAACACATATTATGTGAAACACAACAATAAATGACAGAACAGTCAGTATGTTAACAGCATGTCAGTAACAGTTACAGCATAATGCCAACAAAATAAGTAATTTAACAAGATATGTTAATATGCAACCATTGGTTACTCTTCAGAATGTTGAATGCCAAGAACATCATCCCCCACAACATCGAGATGACAGCGTCGCAACTTCAGAACAGAGAAATCTCGGAACATCAAATTCCACCTCCGAGAAAATAACCACTTAGCCAACTCTGCCAAAAACAACTTAAACACAATAAACCCAACGTAGTAGGGGGCTTCACCCTCCACATGCCCCTACTTAAATATTCCAACTCTGAAATCACACTACAGTGGAGAAAAGGTCATAGGTCAGCAGTGGTGGTTAAGTGGTTACTTTCCCAGAGGTGGAATGCGATGTTCTGGAATTTGTTGTTCTGAAGTTGTGACATTGTCATCCCGATGTTCTGAGAGACGACATTCTAGGCATTTGACGTTCTGAAGGGTAACCGCAACCATTACAATAGATAACAATAATAAAACACACGACCCAACATACAGTTTGTGTAACAACATATGTTAATAGTAAACAATAACCAATGAATATCAATAATAAATAAATGAAGATAAGGGTTGGGGAGAGAGAGAAAAACAGGCCATTAGTACCATTATAACTATTTACTTGACAACGGTACTACTATCTGCTCTACAGGTCTGTCCTTTCTTTATGTGTACAAGTCTCCTATAGCTGCTATAGCACATACATACTTCTCAAGCTATTTGCATGGGACAATATGGGCCAAGCAGTAACAACTGCAGGTACGCAGCTACACAGAACACTTGTACATCAGGTGAACCTATATAACTACCAAGGTGCTCTGTGGGCTGATGTGGTGATACTTTGCAATCTAGGTAATCATTTTGATGGTAATCCTGTAACAGATGGATTATACACTACTACTTACATTTTGTGAAAGTGTGACACTTGAGAGACATGTATTTGTACAGTACAGAAATGAAACAGCAGTCATGCCTTGGTTGGTAGGCATGGGAATAGAACCCATTAGGAGTGACTTCAGGGGACATGTGCATGGAATGTATTAACTGACTGCAGAAACTTTTAACAGACACTCCAGGTATACAGCCATACCAGGATTACACATTTTATTTCTGACTGCACATTGCTGTATTTTCACATTCTTGCTGATTTTAACAGTATGTGACTTCTAAACACACAATTATGTACTCATAATATAGGCTACCTCATCCATTTACCTGTAGTTCCTGTGGAGAGAGAATTTGTAAGCATTATGTGACTGCTATTGTAATAATTAGTGATACATACCACTGGATTCAAACCCTGGTCTGTGTGTGGTAAAATGTACTATGCACAGAGTATTTAACAAACTGAGCTGCTGAGTCTTGGCTGACTGATATTTACCTTGAGCTTACCTGGAACAAAAGTATGACCTGGTAGTACTACTACAGTGTTAATACTAGACTGCTGTGACAGTAGAAAACACATGCATGAAATGCAAGCATAACACAAATAGTAGGTACACTATATATCAGTATAAACAATGCTGGTGGGCACAATTTATTGTTAGTGGTTTGAAATATATGTGAAGTCAACAAACAATATCAACTCATGGAGTGGGCTACCTCACCAATATACCTTTATTACCTGATGTCTTTGGATGACAGAGCATTATGTGACCAATATTGGCCTAGAGACAGCCTTGAACAGTACTATATGAGTTAACCAATGCTATTTGCAGCCATTAGATTTGCATTCCACAGATATTACAATGTTATACTTGACTGCAGTACCTCACCTTACAGCCAGAATGCATACAGCTCTACTGCAATTGTTACAAGACAATCCTGATGTGCACCTTTTTCGTTAGTGTTATTGGTATTGTTTCATGTTTTTATTGCACAACAGTTGACATTATTTATTTCTTGCAATACAGCTCTAATTCTACATTTATTGTACTTCAGACTTTATTGTATATATTTTACTGCAGTTACTGGTATTGTTTCATGTTTTTATTGCACTACAGTAGACATTACTCATTTATTGCAATACAGCTCTAATTCCACCATTATGGCACTACAAACTTTATTGTATATACTTTAATGCTATTAATGCTTCACCTTTTCTTGCTTATTTCACTACAGTTAGCATAACACATCCATACTCACCATAATCACAGTGCAATCTGACCAGGCACCCGGAGTGTGACTCGACATTGTCAGCCCTCTCAGCTGCAACTGTTGAGAGAGAAACACACCATTATGCAAACCAGTTTTGCAGACATTCAGATTACATATTGGTAAAACAGAGGAAAAAGTATTTACATACTTGTAGGATATTCCCTACCCGAGCTTCTTGGACCCAAGTGTCCAAGTGTCCCCTCTTTCATCTCTTCAGGTCATCATGGTGGTGATGACACTGCTCACCAGTGTAGGGGATGCCAGTAACACTGGTGAGATCTCTGGCCAGCCAGTCTCAGGCCTCTACCTTGCACTCTGAGCCCTGGAAACCTCTCTGCAGCAGCCGGACATCGTGTTTTTTAACGAGGAGTCCAATCATGACCCTGGACTTCAGAATGTCCCAACACTGTCCCCGAAAGTGCGTACCTTCACCAACACCAGCCATAGTAACCATCAGAGAAAGAACTCCAAAGGAATTTACTGTATTCCTGCCTATTGGGCTTAATATAGGCTGTTTTCCTGCCCTTACATGTCATTGGGCAACATTTAAAAAAGTGTTGCTTTGCATAGCACTGTGCAAACCAGCACAGCTGAGCTGAGCAGAGTGAAAACTTGTAGAACCTTATGCTTAGCAGTGCTTAGCAGTGCATAAACCAGCCAAACAGAGCCGAGCAGTGCATAAACTCTGGCATCCATTACCATGTTTATGTGGTGCTTAGCAGGTTTTAGCAGGTCTCAGCAGAGCTTAGTGGAGCGCAGCGGGCCATAATTTAAAATAGTCTGCATAATTTGTATCTCAAAAATAAATACTTATTTTTCCTTCCATGTGTTTAAACCCCGGGCCTACTGCACATGAGGCTGGTACTCTACCCATTTAGCTACATGGATATTAGGAACTCTACTATACCTTCACATATACCTCTGAGCTGCCTATAAGTAGTGCTGAACACCGAGAGGCACCATGCAAGCATGTTCAGCTATGCCTAAACATGACATTTAAATAAATAATTAATTAGACATGGTTTCTATTTTTAGATGTCTGGCAGGTATTTGGGCACAGCTTAGCATTGTTGCGTTCCATGCTGCACCATGCAATTATGCTTTTTCTTTTTAAAACAAAACATTAAAACAATAGGACAGTGCAGGGGGGTCTATTACACATCTGCAGACATGGCTGGCACTAAAAGGTGAAGTCCCAGGACTAGAAAACCTCCCTTACTAGCCTCAACAAAAAGTTGAGATCCCTCATCAAATCCTCCAAAGCCAGCTATAAAGGCAGAATTGTGGCTGACACTAAAAGCAATCACAAAGCCTTCTATAGTAATATCAAGAGCCTCCATGGCAATACCCAGATTTGCGCTGAGTTACTGCACAATGGTACCTCCTATACTGAGCCAACAGATACTACCAACATACTGGCTGACAGATTCAGTGCCAACTTTACCCCTCTCTCCCCCCAAAGGACCAATCACAATACCAGAAGAATGCCAGGCACCCAGCATTACTGCAGCACAGATTAAAGCTGCATTATCCAAGGCAAAGAATACAGCTTCCATGGGACCTGATAATATCCCCGGCTGTGTTCTACATAAACTACAAAGTGAACTGGCACCACATCTGTGTGCCCTGTTCAGCCACAGCCTCACCTCAGGCTTTGTCCCTACCAAATGGCACACTGCTACAGTCATCCCTCTCCATAAAGGGGGAGAGACTACAGACCCTGGGAATTATCACCCCATTAGCCTGATGACTCTAATATGTAAAGCTATGGAGCGCATCATCATGGACCTGATTAACAATGATATAGTAAATCTCCAAACTCTAGACCCCACGCAATTTGGCTTTGTGAAAGGCCGATCATGCCTGCTCAACCTGGTTGACTTCTTTGAGTCAGTCACCAGGGCTGTGAATGAAGGTACAGCCTACCTCGATCTGGCCAAGGCCTTTGATACCATCCCTCACTCAGGAATTATTAATAAACTTACCAAACTAGGCATCAACCCCTATATCACTAGGTGGATTGCAAACTGGCTCACAGATAGAACCCACAATGTGAAAGTGGCTGACTCCAAGTCAGACTGCTGACCAGTCACGAGTGGAATCCCACAGGGATCGGTCCTAGGTCCTCTCCTGTTCGGCATCTACTTCTCTGAAGTCCAAGCCAACACAAAGGGACTCTGGCTGACCAAGTTCACAGACGACTGCAAGTTGGGAGCCATTATTAACTCCCCAAGTGATGCAGGCATCCTACAGAAAGGCCTCACTGCTTAACGCCAAAAATGCTTCCTCATCCCCTTTGGTAAAAATTCAGTTCCCACTAATTGCCACATCGATGGGAGCTCACTGAACACTATATACCACATCGATGGGAGCTCACTGAACACTATATACCACATCGATGGGAGCTCACTGAACACTATATACCACATCGATGGGAGCTCACTGAACACTATATACCACATTGTGGCTCAGAACACTATATACCACTATGTGGAGCTCACTGAACACTATATATCATTGCCAAGGGTTTTGCATCCAAGAAGAAAGAAGTCATCGTTTCTCTCTACTCTTCCCTCATTAGACCAATCATTGAGTATAATGCCTCATTTGGCATGTACCTCACTAGACACCAGCAACAGCTGGAGAGGCCACAGAAGTACCTCATGAAGAGGATCCTAGGCATTAAACACATGTCCTACACAGACAGACTCAAAAGACTCCAGCTATCCTCTCTCTCTCATATCGCCTACTTAGAGGTGATCTCTGCTTGACTTACAAAGCCATGTCTGATCCAGCTCTGTTAGAAATGCTACATCTAAAGAAATCCCAATCCCTCTGCACCACACACTCCAGAGACCTCAACCTCATTACCACAATCAACAGAACATGCTGGAGGGACAGGTTCCTCACCCGGACGCTGCCAATGCTCTTGAATAGACTTCCCATACATGTCAAGCAGAGCACCTCGCTGTCCCTCTTCAAGAGAAATCTTGATGAGTGGATGGGTGATAGAAAGTTCACCTCGGGGATCACTCCAGTGGCTGTACTTGATAGAGGCACTGGGAACTAACGTTGGGTGGCACAATGCCAGGGCACTTCTTTGGGCTAGGCTTGTAAAGACTCCAGGGTCATTAGCCTAGTACACACCTATGAACCTATGAACCACTCCCTGCACTGATATAACTGTGTTCATCAGCTCTCCCTCAGCAAAATGCCATTATTAATATGCATGGCGCACTGCAGAGAAGGAACTGTGTACACAGACATGGTAACATTCCATGTAGGCTCTACACAGTACTTACACAGATTTTATTAAATCCTGGGGTGTTTTTAAATTGGAGAAGAGATGTGAATTATTTCAACAAATTTTTAGAGTATATCAATAAAGCAAGTTCCTTTCTTAAGTTCACATCAGAAATCAATGACACTACCAACAACACTAACTGTTTTTAAAGAGAATGGCAGATTGCTAACTCAAATTTATAAGAAAAAGGTTCAATATGATCTTATCATCCTATAAAATAATTCTTATTTAGAGTGTAATAGCATGCATTCTAAAAGAACCAAAGAGAATGTAGTAAAGGGGCAACTAATTAGAACAAACCAATTAACTGTGAAAGATGCAGATTTCATAGAAGAAGGAAAGGTCTTGTGTAACAAATTCATACGTAGAGGTTACCCTAAGAATATGGGAAATGAGAAATTCACAGACGTGTATGGCGTAAGAACAAGTAATGTCATAACTTCACGAACAAAAAATGATAAGAATTATAGTCTGTCCATTCAGGTTAATTACAGTGTAAATAAGAGGGCTACTGATGAGCTGATAAGAAATAATTGAAAAATGTTAAGTAGGTTTCCTGAGATTAGAAAAGTAGGAGAAAGTCCAGAGTTTGTCAATTAAAGAGGCAAAAGTGTTAAAAATTATTTTCAGTCCACGTTACAGTGTCCTGGAACAGGAACAAGTAAGGTATGTATAAATGTTACAGTTGTTACTATTGTCACTACTTACTCACAGACGTTGAAGAAGTATGTATAAATGTTACAATTGTTACTATTGTCACTACTTACTCACAGATGTTGAAGATGTATAAAAGGAAAATTCATCAAAATCAGGAGCAGATATCCATGTGAATTTAAATGTGTTGTTTATCTGGTTACTTGTGTTTCATACACTTCATTTTATGTTGGTCGAACAGTTAGAGAATTATATAAAAGATTGAACATAAGCATGCTATTTCTGTTAGAGATGAAAAATGCCATCAGTAAGCATTATAAGACCAGTAAATGTCAAGTAGATTTTAAATTTTGCAGCTATATATCAAATTGAAGGGCGTGAGAGAATGTTTAATGTCAAGGGCAAATTAAACTGAAGAGAATATTTGTGGCAGGTCAAATTGGACGCCTGCTATCCACCAGGTTTAAGTGACAGAGAGGATTTTATTGCTTATTTGAAAAAGAAAGGGTGAAAGCACTAGCAATCTTCTTCGGATCATATGACTTTTTAATTGTTTTAAATATGTTTTAATAATGTAGTGTAATCAGTCTGAAGAAGTCTGGAAGTTACCAGACGAAAGCTCTTACTGATTTACCATTTTTTATTCTTTTATTAAAAGTGCCATTTTGGTTTTATTTTAAGCTGTTTTGTTTACATTGCAGATTTATGCATTAAATCCAGTGTAAAGGCAATGGCTGTACTTGTATTGAAATTGATATTCGACATTTATTGTCACTTTTTCAGCAGTGCACACCATCAGCAGAAGAGTTTGCACTGTTCGTGGCTATTGAACCCCTCAAACTTATCAGGTATGGCTATTGAACCCTTCAAACTTATCAGGTATGCCCCAACTCGATGGCTAAGTTTGACAAAAGTCATCAAAAGATTGCTTGCCGTGTGTTCCACCTTAAGATCCTACTTCATATCTTAAGAACAACAGTCTGTTAAAGTGGAGCTGAGAAACTGTAGTGTCCTGACATTAATCTGGCCTTCCCATTACTGCAGAATGCCATCAAACCACTGCAGAACTTCAATGTGCAAATGCAAGGCAGAGAAAGCAAATTGCTCACATTACATAATTTTATGCAGAAAATACTACAAGCATATAGTAGTAGGGTACTAACACTACCAATTGCTAGGCAGTTTTTGGGTAATGTAACTACCATCAGTTCAGTTCTCCAGCTACAAGACAACAGTCTGCCAGACAGTGAAATTCATATTGTTCCAGATGCTGAAACATGCTTGGATGACAATATGGATGACATCAGGGGTACAAGAGTAGCACAGAAAGTTTTCACAAGAGCCAAGCAGTTTTATTTTGCAGTCCTACTCCAAATGAAAACAAATGCCCCTGCCAGAGATCTTGTGCTGCAGAACAGGACCGGCTTATTAGATCCAGCTATGAAACTGTAGCTTTCTTCCAACACTTTTGCAGAAATTGGCACTTGTATTGGTTTCTGTAATTCATGAGTAAAGCTCTGCAAACTGATTGACGGATTTTTGGTGTATCAGATGACTGAGTGGTCATATGTAGCTGACACATCTAATTTCCTAAAGCATTTGTCCATGGTGCTTGGTAGCCCTGCAATAGAAGACCTGCCAACCTTCCAGAAAATAATGCAAACTTTCCCCTGCTTGCCACACTCAAATAGTGAAACAGAACAAGCATTTAGCATGGTTGGCAAACACAGAAAGTGAGCTCAGTCACTTGGCCCAAAAACGTTAAATTCTTTGTTAGCAATAAAGATAAATGAGGACAATGATTGCTTCTGTGTGAAACATCCGAAGAACATATTGGAAGCAGAAAAAAAGGCAACAGCTGCTTACAACAAAAACTATTCCACAGTATCAGTTGTAGAAATTCACTCTGCCTGCCAAGAGGCTGAAGTTGAACAACTGTTTTAGTTTAATGTGACAATGGGGGAAATGGCATATGTAGATCTGTAGCCAACAATTTGAATCTGAATTGCCGTATTTTATGTATTGCTTCCATATTAAGTACATAGTTGTGTTTTTCAAATGTTTAAGTACCTGTCTTAATAAAATGAACTCTCCTGGGTGTGAAGGTGGGTGAGTGTGTATTACTTGAACAGATTTTGGTACAAAGATAGAAGATAAAGGCAATTAGCTGTTTTTCTCCCTCATAGATTAGATATATCCCTTAGGCTGGTGGGTAGAGAGCCCCATATTTTAAAGTGCAGCATAAAGAAGAAGTGAATACTGATGCATAAATTGCTCTGAGGTCTTCTAGGGACCAAGGCATCATTCTTAAGGAATATGATGGCAAGGAAAACACAAACAAAGGGCAAACCCTAGAGGCAACAAAGGAAATAGGTTCAGCTTCCATAGGCTCATAGGTTCATAGGAGATTACTAGGCTAATGGCTTGAGAGCTTTTACAAGCCTGGCCAATACAACTCAATTTACCCAATATATGTCTACTAGGGGCAGGTGGAAGGCATGAGTTTGTGCCTATGCCTTGGTTATTTAAAGATTGTTATTGATTGCCCCTATCCATAAGAGACATAGACACCATCCTGGGTGTGAATTTACAGCTCCCCATCCATCAAGCCAGACTGGCCTTGAAGAAGGCCAAGGAAGATATCTGCTTCATGTGAATAGGAAGCCTATTCCAAAAAGTGGCAGTCTCTGTGACATGCATGTGTCTCTCCAACATGTTCTGTTTGACACACTGACTAGGGTCATATCCCTGGAATGGGTGACCCTCATGTTGTCTGTCTTGTGGATATGCAGGAGCTCCATAAGGTCTGGATTTGTGAGCACCTTGTAAGTGAGACACAGGTCACCCCTTTATAGTTGATAGGAGACACAGTAAAGGGAAAGGGCTTTCAGTCTGTCTGCATAGGACATGTTGTTTGCACCCTGTATTTTCTTTGCGAGGAACCTTTGAGGTCTCTCCAGTTGTTGAAGATGTCTGGTCGAGTACATTCCAAATGGTTCATTGCACTCAATTATTGGTCTAATGAGGGCTGTGTACAATGGGGCTATAATTTCACTGAATCTGGATGCCATACCTTTATTTATAAGTTGAGCCACATAGAATTACTTCCTTACCACTGTGGATACATGATGGTTGAGGTTCAGGCTACTATCTACCTGGGTACCCAGATCCCTTACCTCTCAGCCTAATCTTAGGGGTCTGTTGTTAATGTTGTAGTTAGCAGGGGTATTTGTTTTCCCAAAGGGTAAAATAATTTATTTCTACATGTTTAGTTTCAGGCCATGGTTCTGCCACCAATCATTTGTCTGATTTGGACATTCCTGAAGGATATTCATATCAATGAGAATTCAATGATTGCTCCCAGCTTATAGTCATCTGCAAACATTGTCATCCAGAGGCCATCTACATGGGCCTTGGCATCTGCAAAGTAAATTCTTAACAGGAGAGGTCTCAGCATTGAGGCCTGTGGAACACCACTAGTTACTGGCCTCTTGCTAGAACTAGACTAACTCACTTTCACTGGCTATCCATCTGGTGATGTAGGGACTTATGATCAATTCTGTGAGTTCATTTATTATACCTGAATGGGTATTGTGCCAAATGCCTTGACTAGGTCAAGGTAGGTGGTATGCACTGTTTTATCCTCATCCATGGTCTTAGTGACCTTCTTGAAGAAGTTCACTAGGTTGAGCAGGCATGGCCTCCTCTTAACAAAGCTGAATTTGGTCAGGTCCAGTGTTTGGAGGTTTTCTATGTCTTTGTTTATTAGGTCCATGATTATTCTTTCCATGGCCTGATAAACAAGACTAGTCAAGCTTATGGGCCTGTCATTTCCTGGCTCAGTTGATGGCCCACCCTTACACAAGGGTAGAACTGTAGCTGTTCTCTTCTCTGGCAGAACAATGCCTGTCCAGAGGCTATAGTTAAATAGCCATCCTACTGGGCCTAATAAGTCACTATTGAAATTATTTAAGAGACAACCTGTTATATCATCAGGCCACATTTATGCCATGTTTTTAGCTCTTGACAGGGCTGCGGCTACCTGTTATTTGGTGATAATTGGCAGAGAAGTGGCAGAAGGTATTTCTTGGGAGAGAGCAGGGGGTGATGGGGGAGTGAAGTTTGAGCTAAATTTATCTTCCAGCAGATTAGCTATGTCTGCCAGCTGGGTGTAGGAGATGCAGTTGATAACTAATTCTGCACATTGTTGTGTGTTCTCCTTAAGATTGCAGACATAACTGAAAAATGCCTTCTGGTCATCCTTAGCTTTGGATGCATTTTTGCCTAAAAGTCAGCTTTCAGAGACTTTATTAGTTCTCATATCCACTTGTTTAAACTAATGAGGGATTTATTGCTCATTTGTGCACATTCACTCTTATTTCTTGACAGTTTTTCTTCCTTTTGTTGTACAATCTATTAAGACCAGGGTCCACCAGTGAGGTTTGTTTTTGCAGTTTGAGCTGGGCTTATTTTCAGCTCAGTATCGCCATTTCTGTGCAGTTGTTTATGTAATCATACAGGGCTTTAGTGTACTGCTCCGCATAGGCTACGGTATTTTCTGGGTTTGGGGGAGCATGGATTCTACTTATGCCGTTGTTTAATAGGGGTAGTTTGCTTTAGAAAAGTTTCTAAAGTTCTCAGCGTTCATTGGTGAAATCTAGTTTGACCTTAATTTCTATGCAAACTGAGTTGTGATCTGATCTTACCAGTGAAGATATCACACAGGGGAGGGCCAGTGTTCTCCCACATTTGAGTATCAGATCTAGGATATTTGCTCCACTGGTGGGAGTGCAGATCAGCTGCTCCAGGGTATTTGAATTTACAAAGTCAAGAAATCTTTGGGCCTGTATGTTAGCAGTTGTGTATGCTTCCCAGTCAATGGAGGGGTAATTAAAATCACCCATGAGTATGGTATTGGCTAAATGATGAGTGATTCAAGTAGCTCTAAGTATGAAGTGCGGGTATCCTGGTTCATGGTGGGGGGATGTGTAGCTAGCTAAAATTTGGTAATGGACGTTTCCCATAGATAGTTGGACAAAGAGTAGTTCTACCATGTCATATTGTTTGAGCAATCTTGATGTGAGATTATCCTTTATGTAGACAAATACACCTCCTCCTTTAACTCTCACATGTTCAGTGAGTGAACGGAATGCATGAAAGGCATTAGAGCCATGCATAGCTGGGGTTCTTTCTGTGGTTTTAAACCATGTTTTTGTGACTGCACAGGTGTCAGCATTCTCCAGAGTGCAGAGAGCTTCCAGGGCATGCAGTTTCCTGTTGAGACTCCTAGAACTGAGCAGAAAAAACTTTAGTGTGTCCTGAGTATCGTTTGTTATGTTGGAAGGTTGGTCTGTTTGGGAATACCTAAAAAAGGCAGAATGGGGTGGAACATGTTTTAACCAATGTCCAAAAGTCAAGACATGACAGATGGAGGTCAGCCCTGGCAAAGCAGCATGGCCTGTTGACCATGTCCTCACAGGCTGACAAACATCGGACCCCTTCAGAATGACACCAGTAGCTAAGTGAATTGTTAAAGTCAGTTATTTTCAGTCTGTATTATGGCATCACCCTTACAGATGGTAGAATGCTGCTCAGTGTTAGTCTCATACCTGCATGTGACACATATTCAGTGAGTTTAATCATGTCTCTCTTCATACAGTCCAGGGAGGTATGACTCTGGTCATTCACTCACACATGAACTATGACAGAGTCATATTGGACTTAGGGGTGAGTGACCTGAGTGCTTGTGTCATCTATTGGATCCTGGCCCCTGACAGGCAACTAACCGTAACCCTCTCTTTATTCAGCCTCGTAAGGAGGACATCTGTGTGGTCTTACAAAGGAGTCACCTATGACCAGAATGTTGGGTTTTGAGTGGTTTTGCCTTGTGGGCTTGGTAGATGAGACAGAAGGAGATGTGGCTTTGAGTTGTGCTGGTATGTGACTTGTTTGTGTGAATGCAAGCTTACTGAGGACTGTGCCTGTGAGGCCTTTGGGGCTTGGGAAGTTTACATATCAGTACTTCCACATATGTAGGTCCATGTTTGTGGTCATTAGTGGATGATGTGTGTGAGTCACTGCCAACCTGTTTGTTGCATTTTTTGTCTATATGTGAGAGTCTGGCCTCCAGTGACAATGTGTAACTACATCTTTTACATACTGTATTTGTTTCATAATTAAGTGGTTGTTGGTGTACACATGGCAATTGCTACATTGGCTCAGGATGCTCATGTCCACCAAGCTGGAAAAAGAGATGGTAGGAAAGTGCCCATCCATGGGTACTCATCTTAATATACTTACAATGAATATGAGTACTGTAAGTGTATAAATGGAACAAGGTGGGGGTGCCTCTTTGTTGTAAGTTCAGCTGACCTAGTCTGTGATGTGTCCAGCACCCAAACAGCTGCTCACTATGTAGTCATAGTCCTGGGTGCTAAGACAAGGTAATGGTTACTACAAAATACCTAGATGAATGCGTAAGTGCTGCTCACTACGCAGACTTGTTACCTGGTGAGTGCCACAGAACTGGGGTAAAGTTTCAACATAATTCAATAAGGAAATTCTGATTTTTGTTCTGTAGGGAAATTTTGATTTAACAGCAGTAAGAACAAGCTGAGATCAGAACTGGTTAACAAATAAAGCTGAAAAACGACCTGCAATAGACATGTAATGGTAAGGTATGAGTGCTGTGAAACTACGTTTTCCATTAAACTGTGGACATGGTCCTGTAAACTGAGGCACTGTCAGCGAGTAAGAGTGTTTAGTCCAGCACAGGAAGAAAAAATATTTTTCCTTATTCTTCTACACCAGCAAGCAAGGTGAATATTGAGCTCTTCCAGACCAAAACAGTAGTTTATCAACCTTTGTGGTAATGCAGTCCACAAGGTAATCAATTGTAAGGCGCAACATCATATCGGAGAGCTGGTATTACACCTAGGTATTTAAAACTTCTGTATGGTGGTCAGAGCAATTACTGATTGCACAATTAACTAGTTTAAGATGTTCTCTAGTGGCAAACATATTTTTTATTCCAATTTACAAGATATTTCCTCCCAATAAAGCATTAATAAATAGAGTTCAGGTCTCTCATGAGCTCTCTTAGTAATTAGGTGGCATATAGGATTATTAATAACAAGATCATCTTCATATAATATGACATTAATTCATGAAAGATAAGATGAGAAATAATTATCATGTAAATAAAATAAGATGGGGCTTATAGTCAAGCCCCAAGGAGCTATATGGGTTACTACTGAAGGATGGGAAAGACCTGCTACAGTTTTAACTTTAAAGGAATTCAGTAAGTGATTCTCTGTTTATTGCCACTAGTGTGTCATATTGGTGATTGTAATAGTTCTTACAATGTTTCTTCCTATAAAGCAACCATGGAGAAACTTGCCAAATCTCTCATATCTGCCTAGATTTTTAGCTATTACTGTGAACATTTTTAAAAATGTTGAAGTGATAGTGAGATAAAACTATCGAATCCCAAAGATGTAGAGGATTTAGGAAAAAGGCCACACCTCACCTTTTCCAGACAGCTGGAAACACCTAATAACGTTGTAAAATGTTTTTGATGTGTATCAAAGGGTTTTTCCATGTTGTCCATGTGATGCTTTAGAAAGCATACAGAGAAAACATCATCCCCTAGGCAACAGTGGTTCTAAACCTTTTGTAGTAATCTGTCCAACTACCTAAAACCTAAGTGAAACACCAGGAAGAGTGAATCATCAAGTGGAGAAGTGATAGGAATTGTGGTGCTGTACAGATAAAGTCTATAAAGACAAGATGCCCACAGACTGAAATTAGCTTCAACATTTTCTGGAGATACTTAACATGTTGCATACAATACAGGAATTTAATTTAATCACATTTTAGTTTTGTATTAAAATGCATATATTAAAAAAAAATTTCAATGTAAAATGCAACAGAACCAAATTATTTATTTATTTTATTTAACATTTCTTTACAGGGAAAGGCTGACTGGGACAGATCTCATTTTAGATAATCTACAAACAAGTGTATTTTACCAAATCTGATTAAGCACTTTCGTCAGCAACTCTGGCTTCATCAGAATATTGCAATTAAAAAACAACTAACTTATATACCCTACCCAGTACAGATAACATGACATCACATCCTTCAAGCCTGAATTACATTACTTCCTACTAATTAAACAAATAACAACTGGAAAAAAACATTGAATCCATAAAAAATGAATAAAAATGTACCTAAAATATATGTTTAGGTTTATATAAGACCCTGATGTATACAGTACTAAAAATCAGCAACTAGTTAAATACATAACAAAATTACATATAAAACATGGATTTAAGTTTTCAACAAAGGTATAATACTAATATGAACCTGGACTTGAACCTGCATTAAGTTTAATTTGTCATTTTAGTTCCAGAAGCTCCAAGTACTCTTCGACTGGCCCTCCCCGGGGTCCTAGATCAGTATAGTCAATGGCAAAGAACGTGAAATTGTGAGTGGGAAATTTTTCCACATGGTTGTATAGGGCACTCTTGTTATTTTTGCACTTAATATCATAGCAATGCTTATATACCCTTTGCTTTAATGCCCCTTTTGTTTTTCCCACATAAAAAACATCACATGACTCACACTTAGTTATATACGCCACTCTTTTAGAGAAACAGTAATACTTCTATATGGCGATCAAAGCAATTACTGATTGCACAATTAACTAGTTTAAGATGTTCTCTAGTGACAAACATATTTTTTATTCCAATTTACAAGATATTTCCTCCCAATAAAGCATTAATAAATAGAGTTCAGGTCTCTCATGAGCTCTCATAGTAATTAGGTGGCATATAGGATTATTAATAACAAGATCATCTTCATATAATATGACATTAATTCATGAAAGATAAGATGAGAAATAATTATCATGTAAATAAAATAAGATGGGGCTTATAGTCAAGCCCCAAGGAGCTATATGGGTTACTAGTGAAGGATGGGAAAGACCTGCTACAGTTTTAACTTTAAAGGAATTCAGTAAGTGATTCTCTGTTTATTGCCACTAGTGTGTCATATTGGTGATTGTAATAGTTCTTACAATGTTTCTTCCTATAAAGCAACCATGGAGAAACTTGCCAAATCTCTCATATCTGCCTAGATTTTTAGCTATTACTGTGAACATTTTTAAAAATGTTGAAGTGATAGTGAGATAAAACTATCTAATCCCAAAGATGTAGAGGATTTAGGAAAAAGGCCACACCTCACCTTTTCCAGACAGCTGGAAACACCTAATAACATTGCAAAAAGTTTGTGATGTGTATCAAAGGGTTTTTCCATGTTGTCCATGTGATGCTTTAGAAAGCATAAAGAGAGAACATCATCCCCTAGGGAACAGTGGTTCTAAACCTTTTGTAGTAATCTGTCCAACTACCTAAAACTATCCTAAGTGAAACACCAGGAAGAGTGAATCATCAAGTGGAGAAGTGACAGGAATTGTGGTGCTGTACAGATAATGTCTGTACAGACAAGATGCCCACAGACTGAAATTAGCTTCAACATTTTCTGGAGATACTTAACATGTTGCATACAATACAGGAATTTAATTTAATCACATTTTAGTTTTGTATTAAAATGCATACATTAAAAAAAAACTTTTCAATGTAAAATGCAACAGAACCAAATTATTTATTTATTTTATTTAACATTTCTTTATAGGGAAAGGCCGACTGGGACAGATCTCATTTTAGATAATCTACACACAAGTGTATTTTACCAAGTCTAATTAAGCACTTTTGTCAGCAACTCTGACTTCATCCGAATAGCGCAATTAAAAAAACAAATAACTTACATACCCTACCCAGTACAGATAACATGACATCACATCCTTCAAGCCTGAATTACATCACTTCCTACTAATTAAACAAATAACAACTGGAAAAAAACATTGAATCCATAAAAAATGAATAAAAATGTACCTAAAATATATGTTTAGGTTTATATAAGACCCTGATGTATACAGTACTAAAAATCAGCAACTAGTTAAATACATAACAAAATTACATATAAAACATGGATTTAAGTTTTCAACAAAGGTATAATACTAATATGAACCTGGACTTGAACCTGCATTAAGTTTAATTTGTCATTTTAGTTCCAGAAGCTCCAAGTACTCATCGACTGGCCCTCCCCGGGGTCCTAGATCAGCATGGTCAATGGCAAAGAACGTGAAATTGTGAGTGGGAAATTTTTCCACATGGTTGTATAGGGCACTCTTGTTATTTTTGCGCTTAATATCATAGCAATGCTCATATACCCTTTGCTTTAATGCCCTTTTTGTTTTTCATAGGTTCATACTAGGCTATCTGCCCTGGGGCAATTACAAGCCTAGCCCGATTTTGTTTGGCTTACGCCACCCCTTGATTTGAGTATACTGTGCCCTTTTTAAGGTTTAGTTTTACTGTGCCTCTGTCTAATAGTGACACATAAAAAATATCACATGACTCACACTTAGCTATATACACCACTCTTTTAGAGAAACAATAATAGTTCCTCATGTGGTGTATAAACCCATAATTTTTAATAAAAATGGAATCACTTTCCAACATAAATGCACATTGTCCACACCTACAACATTTAGAACAGCCGCCTTTCCTGTGTCCTTTCCTAGGTTTTTCTAACAGAGATTTGAAACTAGAATCTTTCTTATAAGCAATAACGGGTTTCTCCCCTAAAGTCTTAGTGACTTCTTGGTCTAACATAAATATCACCCAAAACCTTTCCATTATGTTTTTAATATCATAGACGTTAAGAGTAAAAGGAATTGTGCAGGCTCTAGAAAACCTATTGTTCATCATTTTATCATTTATATGGGTACTATTAATCCCACCATTATAAAATAGGAGCTTGACTATGGCACCTGTTTGTCTTTTCACTTTGACTTCATTTTCAATGGCTTGACAAAATCCAGAGGATATCCTCTCCTAGTGAACATATTGTTAGGAGTATCACATTCAGTATAGAAGTCAAGTTCATCTGAGACCATTCTGGCAATTCTAACAAATTGCCCATTAACTAATGCCTTTTTCTGATGAACAGGGTGCCAACTGTCAAAATGTAAAAATGTATTTGAATAAGTTGGTTTTTGATATAATTTAGAAAAAAAAACGTTTTGTTCTCATAGTCTTTAACAATAGTGATATATAGGAAGTTTAGTTTGTCCTTATCAGTATTTAGGGTAAATTTAAGAAAGTCTGTGCTGTTGTTAATATAAAGAAAAAAAATCCTCCAGTTTTTCCATACCACCCTTCCAAAGAAGGACTATATCATCAAGGTAGTGGCCATAGAAAGCCTAAGAGTCCCTGTAACAGGAATTCATGATGTATTCATCCTGCAAGTGGGCCAAAACTAAGTTGGTGAAAACTGGAGCACAACAAACTCCCGTGGCCTCCCCTTGTGCTTGTCTGAAAGTATGTCCTTCATAACTCAAAAAATTGTTTTCTAAGACTAATTGCATAGAGGTCCTAAGGGTAAGAATGGTGCTATGCCCTAGTTCAGTGTGTCTACTCAAATATTCATAGAACCATTCCAGCCCTTCATCATGTGGTATTGTTGAAAATAGGTCTTTTATATCCAAAGTGGCCATAATCAGTCCATCATCATACATATCAGGTTGTAACTTAGTAAGAAAATCCCACGAGTCTTTTATGATCCAAACCCTTTCTTCCACTATGCCTTTAAGTTTGGCATCAATGTACCTAACTAGGCAATATGTTTTTGATGCTTTAGCATCCACAATAGGGTGAAGAGGAGGATTATCAATGGACTTGTGTATCTTTGGAATGCCAAAGATCGTAGGTGTTCTAGGGTTCTTAAGATCCAAGAAATCATAGGTGTCTAGACTGATTTGCCCATTAAGCAACAGTTTCTCTACTGTAAGATCAATATTCCTGTATGTGAAATTTATCTCATTCACAGAAATTTCGCAATAGGTGTCACTATATAAAAGTTCAAACATTTTTCTGTTATACTCCAAGATGTTCATGACAAGCCCACCACCTTTATCAGGTTTCATGAGCCTAATATTGTCATTACATATAATGTCCTGCAAAAGGCGCCACTCTCTTTTATCTAAATTGTTGGTAACCCCCTTCTGGTTCCCTTTAAGCAAATGTCTGATCTCATTTTCACAGAATGCTTCATAAATTGAAACTAAAGGGTGTGAAGGTGGGATAAAAGTCTGGGCCTATGTAAGCCATTGGGACCATCAGTGAGTGCTGTATTACCAAAATGCAAGCCAAGATTCAGCTTTCTAATATACAATTTTAAATTCAAAAGACTGTCTACAATGGTGGCATTCCTTCCAGGAACAAAATTCAAACCTCATAGGTTCATAGGTGGGTACTAGGTTATCTGCCCAAAGGCATTTGTAAGCCTAGCCAGAATGTGTTGGCTTTCGCCGCCCCCTTAGATTAGCTCCCCATGCCTCTGTCCAGCAGAGCCACTGAAGTGATCCTCGGGGTAAACTTTCTGTTTCCCATCCACTCGTCAAGGTTTCTCTTGAAGAGTGTTACCGAGGAGCCCAGCCTAATGTAGACTCAAATCTTGTTCCAAAGCATGGGAAATCTCTGGAACAAGAATCTATCCCTCCAGCATGTCCTATTTATTGTTGTGGTGAGGTTTAGATCCCTAGATCTTGTGGCTCGAGGGGATAAGGTTTTCCTTAGGTGGAGAATGTCCATCAATTCTGGATTGGGCATGGCCTTGCATGTCAGGCAAAGATCATCTCTGAGTAGGCGGTATGCAACTGAGTACAGCTGGAGATTCTTCAGTTGAGCTGCATAGGGCATCTGTTTGAGGCCAGTGATCCTCTTGGTGAGGTACTTTTGTGATCTTTTCAGCTGTTTCAGGTGTCTTGTAAGGTGCATCCCAAATGGGGTGTTTTACTCTATGATGGGTCTGATGAGTGATGAGCAGAGGGGCACAATGACCTCTTTTGATCTAGATGCGAACCCTTTTGTGATTAGGTGGGCCACATAGAAGGATTTTCTAACCACTTTGGCAATGTGATTATCAAAGGAGAGATTACTATCTACTTGGGTCCCCAGATCCCTTATTACATTTTCCATATTTAGGGGACTACCACCTATGTGGTAGTTTGTGGGTACTTTGTTTTTTCCAAAGGGGATGACTATGCACTTTTTGGCATTTAGCTTGAGGCCATGATTTTGACACCAGGTATCCATTTCAGTGAGATCCTTTTGGAGGATGTCTGTGTCAGATGGAGAGTCAATTATAGCCCCTAGTTTGCAGTTGTCTGCGAACTAGGTCAGCCATAGTCCTGCTGTGCTTGCCTGTACCTCTGAGAAGTATATGCCGAACAGGTGGGGTCCTAGGACTGAGCCCTAGGGGTCGCCACTTGTAACCGGTTTAGAGTCGGACCTAGCTCCCACAACTTTCACCATGTGGGTTCTGTCCGTTAGCCAGTTGGCAACCCATCCTGTGCGGTAGGGGGTTAGGTTCAGACTGGTGAGCTTGTCTATAATACCAGAATGGGGAATGGTGTCGAAGGACTTTGCGAGGTGTAGGTAGGTTGTATGTACCACCTTTCCCTCATCTATAGCCTTGGTAACTGTCTCAAAGAAGTCCACCAGGTTTAGAAGGCATGATCTACCCTTAACAAAGCCGAACTGGGTAGGTTCCAGTATTTGGAGGTTCCTAATGACTCTATTAATGAGTTCCATGATGATGCACTCCATAGCCTTGCAGACCAAGCTAGTCAGGGTTATAGGGCGATAGTTCCCGGGGTCTGTTGTGGCTCCACCTTTGTGGAGTGGAATAACCATTGCTGTGCTCCACTCTATGGGTACGTAGCCTGTGGAGAGGCTGAGTTTGAACAATGTGTTTAGGTGAGGGGTTAGTTTGTCTTTGAGGTCGTGTAGGATGCAGCCTGGGACACTGTTCGGTCCCATTGATTCTGTGTTTTTGGCTTTGGAAAGGTCTGTTTTAACCTGAGTGTCTGTGATTTCAGGGGCTCTACATTCTTCTGGTATGGTTATAGGCCCTTTTAGGGGTGAGAGGGGGGGTGAAGTTTGCACTGAACCTGTCTGCCAGAATGTTGGTGATATTGGTCGGTTCAGTGTATTTTGTGACATTCTGCACTAACTCCGAGCAGATCTGAGCATTGCCACTTAGATTTTTGACATAGCTAAGGAATGCCTTGTGGTTATCTTTGGAGTCCTTGGCAATTTTTCATTCAAAGCTCACCTTGGATGATTTTATGAGGGATCATAGTTTCTTGCTGATACTGATCAGGGATGTCTTCCCTCCTTGGGATTTTACTCTTTTCTGTACTAGTTTCCTCCTTCTATTGTATAGCTTGTTTATGGCAGGGGTCCACCAGACTGGTTTCCTTTTCTTGGAGGAATGAGTCTTGGTTTTGCTTGGGATAGCACGATCCATGCATTCTTGTAGGTGCCCATAGAATGCATTAGTAAAGGTACTTGCAGCTTGGACAGTGTTATCCTTTAGCATGGGGGCTTTGAAACTTTCCACCTCTGTCTTAAGTAACGTGAAGTTTGCTTTTGAAAAGTTTTTCACGGTGGTTTCCTTGTGTGGGGGTGGGGGCGGAATGTGAATATCCAAAGTGATTTGTTTATGGTCAGATCTAACCAGCGAGGGGTTGACCTCCGGTGTGGAACACTAGTTGCCCATGTTGGTGATGACCAGGTCCAATATGTTGTCACCTCTGGTGGGAGTGTTGACCAGTTGATCCAGGGCATTTGAGTTTATAAATTCTAGGAAATGTTTTTCGAGAAAATGTTTGCCCATTCAACATTAACATCAACCTGACTGTAGTTGTATACAATAAAGTCAGCATCAACATTTTTGATAATAGTTACACATTGGTCAAGAGGTTCAATTACCTCCAATAAGCTCCCCTTCCTCCCCTCCATTCTTGGTGATGGTTCTCCTGACCATATTTGTAAGTACCAGGTCTCCCTCCCCTCTGATGCATGATCCTTTTGGACCTCCTCAATGGTGGGGGGGTCAAAAGGGACATCTCTGTATAAATATTCATCCACCTCAATGTTTTCATTTACCACATCTTTACAAACAGGTTGATGCCCACTTAAATACCTGGCCTCTTGTCCCCCAGGGTGTCAGGGTATGCCTTCCCGGCATCATACTCAACCTTGTCCCTTCTCAATTTACGTTGCTTTCTCATTTTTAGTTCAAATAAACCATCATCCACAATTTTAAAAATGTTGTAAAAGTCATTCTTTTTATACTGGACTAATAAATCATTTTTAATACTAGATTCGGTCTTATCTATGTCCCTGAAAACTAGGGCCATTTTCCTGTTGTTATCGGCAATAAGAATTTTTAAAAACTCACAGCCCTGTTTGTTGAAAAAAACGATCAAGTCCTGGTGAAGCTGCAAATTTTTTATAAGTCCAGAAGGGAATTTCCACAGTTTCAACCCCTTTGGGACCTGCTCACGATTAACACATTCTTGTACATACGAATTCTCCAATTGGAGTTTCTTATATTTATGAACTAAGTCCTGGAAATGGTTTAATTGTTGATCCATCATCCCGGCAGGTTCGTCTGAATGATCTCCATTATCATCCATCCTCATCTCATTTCTGAACCAGTCTTCCATTGAGAAAGACGCCAAACTGGCGTCACTTCCTATCTGAACATCGATGAAACCGCCGGGGTTATTCAACCCGACGTCACTGCCCTGCGTATGGTCGCTATGGCAACATTGTCTCTGTGCTGGAGTAATACAAGACGGCTCGATTAACTGTGAGGAAGCTAGGGCAGTCTTCTTATTACTTTGAATACCAGAGGTTCCAATTCTGCCTTGCTGTTGAAATAAATTGTCCACTTTAGTGTTGAGATCCCTCACTGAAGCAGATAAAGAGACTAATGCCTCAGCCAAAGTGGATAAATCCATGACACTCGAAGTGTTGTCAGATATGCCTCCCTCCATACAGTCCAACCAATAAATGTAAAACAAAACACAAACCAAGAAGCACAAAAAATGAAGAAGGAAATCCAAGTACACCATGAGATATGTAATCCACACACGAGTTTATTTTACCAAATCCGATTAAGCACTTTCGTCAGCAACTCTGACTTCATCAGAATAGTGCACTTAAAAAACAAATAACTTATATACCCTACCCAGCACAGATAACATGACATCACATCCTTCAAGCCTGAATTACATCACTTCCTACTAATTAAACAAATAACAATTAGAAAAAACATAGAATCTATAAAAAATGAATAAAAATGTACCTAAAATATATGTTCAGGTTTATATAAGACCCTGATGTATACAGTACTAAAAATCAGCAATTAGTTAAACACATAACAAAATTACATATAAAACATGGATTTAAGTTTCAGCAAAGGTATAATACTAATACGGTCGTTTAAACCTTGACTTGAACCTGCATTAAGTTTAATTTGCCATTTTAGCTCCAGAAGCTCCAAGTACTCATCGACTGGCCCTCCCTGGGGTCCTAGATCAGCATGGTCAATGGCAAAGAACATGAAATTTGTGAGTGGGAAATTTTTCCACATGGTTGTATAGGGCATTCTTGTTTTTGCGCTTAATATCATAGCAATGTTCATATACCCTTTGCTTTAATGTCCTTTTTGCTTTTCCCACATAAAAACCGTCACATGACTCACACTTAGCCATATACACCACTCTTTTAGAGAAACAATAATATTTCTTCGTAGGGTGTATAAACCCATAATTTTTAATAAAAATGGAATCACTTTCCAACATAAATGCACATTGTCCACACCTACAACATTTAGAACAGCCGCCTTTCCTGTGTCCTTTCCTAGGTTTTTCTAACAGAGATTTGAAACTAGAATTTCAGGTTCTTTACCATTGACCATGCTGATCTATGACCCTGGGGAGGGCCAGTTGATGAGTACTTGGAGCTTCTGGAACTAAAATGGCAAATTAAACTTAATGCAGGTTCAAGTCCAGGTTTAAAC